>NW_008663016.1:76172-89553 GCF_000695815.1 Acanthisitta chloris
CATATTGTTATAGCTTGCCTAGCTCTGGGTTTGCATTGCCTGGGGCAATTAATAAAGCATTAATGACAAGACCCATTTAAAATGTTGGCTTTTCTGTACAGCTTTAGCTTTTACTTGAATGTGCCTGGGGATATTATGCAACAATACACATTAGATTAAAACAACTTCTACAGGATATACAGAAACAGCCGGAGAGCAGGGTGATTTTACTGTTGTTATTCCTTACCTACTGTTAAATACAAAGGGTTATTGTTCACATACATGGGACCTTATCAGAAAGAAACTGAAATCTAGTAATATTTTGAATAATATGGTCCTTTCTTGATTCTCATTTTCTAGTAATAAAGTAGGCAAAGGCTGCAGAATACCATTAACTGCTCTTTTTCAAGAAACTTTTTTTACAGTGAATATGTTTCTCTTCTATTTTTATACTGCCACTCGTAGTAGGAAATTATAAAGTCGAGGTCATATTGCTATTATATTTTTTACTTATCTTGGGGAAAAAAAATTCAAAAATGTTGATTTATTTTGATTCCAAAACTCCTGTTTGTGTAAAGATTCTATCACTTTCACAGTGTATGTGGACAAACCATGTTGTTATTATTCAGTTGCCAGTTAGAGTAACTAATTGTAAATTGTATGGCAGTCTTAACATCTGGGAGAAAATGCTTTTTAAAGAAAAGAAATTAACTTGAACCTCCTACAACCTGTTTCACCTTTATTCATGCTCCTCTGGAAGTCAATCATATTTTAAGTACTATCAGTGTTACCTTTGTAAGAAAAGACAGAGGAAACTTCCAAATTTGGAAGGAATTTGAGGTAATAGCTGCTATATTTGATATATCTTCAAAGTGCTGACATTTTGATTTTTCTCTTTCAATGAATTCTGGTTTTCCTGGATTTCCACTAGAATATCTGGGAGCAGGACTCAAACAAAAGATAAGAGCCTTAAACTGAGGAATAAGGGAAGACAGTTGGAAGTGACTGTAATCTTCTTGTCTGGCTTTAGTACACAGGAGGAGGGCAGTTAAATACATGAAGGCATTGCAAAAGATAAAGGAGTATCTGTGGACAGACAGAGAGATGGTATTCAGCTAGGGTATATAATTAGTGAAGGGATTGTTTCTTAACTAGCAACCAAATGAGTTATCAGTAAAACAGAGAACTGAAATGTTTGTGTGAAAATACCAGGAGTCTTGTGAACCAAGTGGGGTAATTTAATCTGCCGCTGCCAGCTATTGCAAGGATGAAGGAATTATGGATGGATAACAGCTGCATTGCAAAATGTATTCATATTAAAAAAACTGAGTTTATTAAAAAGATGTTCAAACCCAGATGTCTTCAGAAAAGGAAGGCAAGAAGTGAAGTAGCTATTTACTTAATGTCATTGAATTTAAAAAAAGGAGTTGGGGATAATGGGTAAAATAGTAACAATTAAGGGTCAGAGTTGCACTAGGGGAAAGATTGTAAAATAATGTGTTCCAGAATACATTTGTCAGCCTACTATGGAGCCCCAGAGTCAGATTTAGATACACATGCATTTCTGTTACGCCATTAGAAAGAGAAATACTACTTGGACCTAAGTCATTACAGAAAATCTAATATGGGAGGCACAGATGAGGTATGCTAGCCAATAAATGTTTTCTCCAGATAATCCGTGACCTGTCTGTTCAGAGATACTTTAGGGATTAAAGATGCTGTTTAAATTATAGGTTCATTAATTAATGAAAATACAGGAAAGGTGGGTTTAGAAATTAACCTTGAACTGATCTATTATGACTTGATTCAGTTTAAGATAAAAATAGGTAAACAAAAGCAGATTAAAAAATGAGCTGAATCTTTAAGAGATACTAAAGCAAATAGAAAGAGTTCATAAACTATCTAAATAAAACCCAAAACTGGTTAAAAAAAAAAAGTAGAAATTTGAGGTTTAATACCAGCATTCAATGTATTGCATCATCAAATTTATTTATTATCTATTAATACAAAGCTACTACTGGAATAAATCTACTGAGGTACACTTCAGTAGCCTAAGCAATATATGTCAGTGCATTGCTGTTTTGTCTTCATTTTAACAAGGAAACTGTAAGATCAACAGGATGGCAGAAAGCTTATCGTGAGACCAAAGCTTTATCCTTAGATTATAACAACTACATTATCTGATTGCATCTAATTTCCACCTAAACCATTCTGATTAGCCATTCATTAAGAGGTCTTATGTTCTTGGAGAACACAAGTTATTATTTATTCCTTGTCCCATTTTTAGTATGCATTCATGCTGGATAAAGCAAATGCTCAGTGCTTTCTTTGCTGGGAACCAGCTCATAGAAATATATACCCAAACTGAAGTGAGCCATAAGAAAAGCAGCAAGTGTGTTTAAGGAGCTGGATACAGGTAGAAAAATGTGTGTATGTGTGGGGTAATTAATGTCTAAAACTGAGACACATAAATGCTATGAAATATGCAAACATTTGAAAGGGTGAAGAATATTTTGTCAGGGAACAAAGAGGCAAACCTCAGAGGAAAGAGATCAGAATGGAAAAATGCTTACTTAAGCAACAGCATATAAGAAGTTAAAGTGAAATTGAGTATTCTCTGAGTTTGAATATCCTCACAAGGGGAAGTAGTAAACCCTTTATTTCTAAAGCATCCTTTCTAAGCAAAGCACTGGAAGAGGATCAGGGACAATCATGAATTGGCAAGAGGATGTGCTAGTTGACCCTTTAGGCCCTTTGCATTTGTAGAGTCTGTGTTTCTTAGCGATAAATCAAGAATGAGTATAGCAGCTAATTGTTGCTGTTGTTTGTTGCTTAAGAACTTAATGAACTACATTTCTCAAAGCCACGACACCAGGGCAACTTTTCCCCGAGGCCTTGAAGTTCATTCTGCAAAAGAGTAGGAAACTAAACTATTATTAATACAAATACCTCTTTTGGGTTTTTTTCAGTTTAATTGTGCTACTGCTCAGAATGCGCTACCGGCTTTTCAAACACTTTAGTCAAGTTTTCAGGGACTTAAAAAGCAGTGGGATTTAGGGAACCACCAAGAAACCTCCTGAAAATCTGTACCCATTTTGGCCACTCCCGTAAGAGCAGCATCCACTATCTTGCACAACAGAAGAGCTTCAGCTTTGACAGTGTGCATCATTCAAAAATTCATGGTCAGCTCTCTGGTAACTTCTAATATTTATCCAGCAGTACTGTGAGAAAGTGTGCAAAAAAAAAAATGTATAGAGGTTGCATGTGAATACAAAATCTTCAGGCATGCTCTCTGTCAAAGGGTTCTGCATATTTGTGTAGCTTCTCCTGGCTCACATGCAGTTATAAATGGGGTTAGGGGTTGGTAGTGTGGATTCCCATGTAATATACACGTGGTAAATTGTTTTCCCATCCTAAAGTTTTTTTGAGTCTTTGCAGTAAATATTTAGTCCATGGAATACAGACTATCCTCACGGTTGCAAACTTTGAAAACCGTTAAGACTAGCAAGTGTTCATTATTCATGTATTCCTTATCGGAAGAAAATTATTCATCTGAGCTGCTTTAAGTACATTAATCTCTGATCTCACTAATCTCATTAATTACTGTGGCACAGGTTATGAAATAATTTAAAAACAGTGTGTGTGGTGAATTAATCTGACCATCCTCAATGCTGTGTGTTGTAAGATGGCCACAATTTTTGCTTTTAAGTACTGTATTAAATAATTATTAATTAAATTAATTGCCTTAATACTTTGTTCTAAGGTCTAATTTAAAAAATACTGAACTTTTTTAGAAAGTAAAAATCTGTAATTTTTTTCATTGGTTATTGTTTAAGAAAGGTCTATGCTAGGAGGCATTGTATTGTCAAGTGCTTAACTCACTGCTGAAGTAGGTCAATTTTAACTAGTAAATTGAGCTTTTTAAGCATTGTAGATATTTCCCACTTGTGTTCTTTTTGCAGCCTCAATGTAGTGAAAAAAAAAAGCAAACATCCACACCAGTTTTACAAAATTCTGCACTAAAATTGAAAAACTAAATACCTGAAATCTGCAAAAGAATGTGTATCTCTTTAGGAAACTGCAGTTCTCTGTGTCCAGCACCTTTTCTCACATGCATGTGTCTTCTCTGACATTTTCTCTCTCTCTTTTTCTCCCTTTCCCCTCCCTCCTTCCCTCTTTCCTTTTGCATATGTGTAGTTTCCTCTGGAACTAGATTGTTTCACACTGAGCTAATGAAAATAGCGCTGTGGCAGTAGTTTGATCAGCCTGAAAAACAAGCTGTAATTATGGCGTCTTGAACTGTGGCAAAAAAGTAGACCACATTTCAAAAATATAGGGTATGATAGGCTCTTGCTCAATGGATGATTAAAGATCTACTTAGACCATTTTGTTTCTTACACTTGGGCTGGTTTTGTTAATTTTCAAAGAAAGTTGTTCACCTACAGTGGATGAAACAGAATTAACATGGTATGTGCTGTGTTAGAGTGGTAACACACAAGGGAGAACCTGGATAACAGAGTTTATTTTATTGTGTCTCCCTTTATCAACATCGACCTTCTCTCGAGCTAATCAGTACAAGCTGGAGGAAGAATGAATGTTCGCAGGGTGACCTTTGAGGAAGCAAGTCACCCGGAAATGACCATAACTTGGTCAGTCAGCTTTCACATTTTTTCCTTTCCACCTCCCCCCGCTCCAGTTTTTGGTAACATTGACTTCCCCAGAATTCCTGTTCAGGCACTGATCTTTCCTAATGCCTCTCAAACATGTTAGATTACTTTTTGAATTGTGTGTTTGGAAGTTAGAAAGGTAGCTCTGATAAAATGTCATTGAGGTGCCATAGTGTGAATTAACGCAGTTAATGGAGGTACTCATGACTGACTCATTGACCCAGTACTAGACTCCTGTGGAATTAATGGATGCCAGGGGATCAGCCTTTTGGGAGGAAAAGAAAGAAAGAAAAAGAAATGGCAGCTTTAAAACCTTGAAGTGAATTATATTAGAAAAGTGAAAACGTCTGGGTTGGATTTGATTTCATTGGGAGGCCATAAAATGGTATACCCTTAGCAAAACATATTAAACAGAAATGTCAGATTTGTTGCAAGTGGTGTACAATTATGATAGTGTTAATAGTGGTCCTCTATCACCTGAAGACATATTTTTAAAGTTTAATTTCTCAGCAGTTTGGATTTGTCACAGGCTTGTAAATTAGAAAATGCATTTGGGGGATGTTTTTGTATATGAAGACACAACACATATAATACTGTTAACTATACCTTGGGGTTTTAGTATAGCTATTAAAATAAACTAGACATCACATTTACAGACAAGAAATGTCTGTTATAATATTCATTTTACCTTTCTTTTACACCCTTCAGTAGCTTTACTGCATCATTCTTCATCTGAGAAGAGCCAAGCTTCTCGGGCGGTTTGAAAGGGAGCTGACTATTAAATGATAGGAAGCTAACCTGTCTTATTAGAAGTGTGAATGAAAGGGGAGCAGAGGAGGTTACCAGCTTGTGAAATGTCAAGGACAACTAGACAGAAATTACTGCAAATAGATTTAGATCACTAGAATCCCTATTTTTATTAACTCTTTGAACTCTAGGTATTTCTTGTGATAAGAAATTACCCATGACAGGTTACGTATTCTGGAGGATTTATTTAGAACCTTTGATATGTTTTGGCAAGAGCAAAGAAACCAGTAAGATTTACTGAATTGAATCATTTAATGTGAAATTCTGGATCAGCTGAATTGCATACAACAACATATCTGTCTAAAATGCTTAATTGGTCTGTGAATACTTTTAAAGTTCCAGATTTTTAAAAAATTGTTGGTCTTCTGTGTCTTTTTTTTCTTTGCATTCCCTCATTTTATGCCTGCAAAATGATGTAACTTGTGGGGAAGCTTTTTTATGGTTTGGTGGGGGTTTTTTTATATTTTCCTTCATGTCTTGATTTGCACTGGCTGACACAATGTGTGTATCATAGGAAGGAAATATTTTGAGATTTGTCTTTCATGAACATTTGTAGCTTGAAACATAAACCTCTCCAAGTTATGGTACCTTCAAACAAGCATTCCTTTGCATAGACCTGGATTTACGCTGACCTTTTAGCACTAGTGCCACTGAAGTTGCAACAGGAGTTTTAAGAATCCTCTTATCAATTATTCTGTCTGTCAAGTGGAAAGCAGATTGGGAGACAGAAGGTCCTCTGTGTCCTATCTCTTGGTGTAAATACCATCCCTCAGATACAGTTTTGCCCTTCTCATTTCTGAGTCTCCTTGTCCCTGTCTTCAGGGTGAATTTAACAATGACCCTTCTAAAGTATGAAGCTGATGATTTGTAAAAAGCTGTGTTGTATGACAAATTACACTCTGCGTTAAAATGGAAGAAAAGTAGCAGATGCTGTCAGAAAAATACACAATCTCAATCTCTGATCGAAATACTACAGAGGATGATAAAAACATTTATTTTGGCTTCTGTGTGATGAATGTGTGGCAAAACACAATAGGGCCAAAGCATATATAGGAGTAAATTAAGTTATGTATAATTCTGCTAGCTAATTTGGGGACATTAAAATAATATTTTGCACTTCTGTAACTAAAACTTAAGCAATGAGGCAATATGGAAGGTAAAGTCATTGTCCTTCTTTTGGAATTTGAGGAGGTGAAAGACTGCAAAGCTGGTAGGCTAATGCTCTTCAAACATGTAATAAACTATACAAAGAGAAAACAGTAATTTATTCTCTGTATCTGAAATAGATTGATAGCTAAGACAAGAGAAAATGGGCTTAGATTGTGTCATGAAAGATCCAGGCCAGGTGTTAGGTAAAACTTCCTCAGATGAAGCATACTGAAGTCAGTTGATGAAAGGATTGTGGAGTTTCTGTCACTCAAATTCTGGGACAAGAGGGTAGACAGGTATCTGGCAGGAAAGATGGCATAGCTGAACCTCATCTGGAATGGAGCAATGGACAAGGTCACCTCTCTAAATGTGACCCCAAAGCAGTTAGCTATTTGAGGTATCTGTTTCCTGTCCATAACAGAAAAAGCACCAAAAGAGCTGTCTCTCTCTCATCATAGTAGTTATTAGAATATGAACTGGCAAAACCCCATTTGTGAAACAAAGAAAACCCAAACTCTGGCTGAGAAAAATGTAAATAGGTTTCGAAAATCACTCAAGCCCTTGCCAGTGTTATCCTTTCATGTATTCCTGTGTTCGTTCTTGCAACTTTCAGTGGCTCCTTGGTTAAGGCAATTCTCTCTGGGCCCCAGTTGTCATCTTGTAGTCTCCACTGAGGTTCACTCCTGTCTGTTGCTTCCTTTTCCCAACAACCTCCCAGGCTCCATCCTTGCTATCTGACGGTCCTAGCTAATCCTTCCTCTCTCTACTTCTCCCAGCTTATACTTCTCCTAGCAAAACATGTTCAGAGGCCCTGGGGAAAGAAATATTCCCCTTTCTATCCCCAGCCAGTGCCTGCCACTGGCATGAGGCAGAAGAGACAGCTTCTTCATTTTTTCACAGCAGAATAAACAGTGAACACGCAAAAACAAACCTTTCTATCACGCTTCTCCAGGTTAGTTTTACTTTTTATGCTTCTAAGTAGCGAAGTACACATTTTGAATATTTTTCAAAATGTTAACAAATTCAGACTTACAGGGTACCACAGACTTTCATAACGGGCCTGTGTTTTAGTACATATTCATTCATTCTCTAGAAATGAGAAGGGGATGCATTTATCTGAGCTATTTTAAGTGTTGTGGTTTCTTAGTCTAGTCAGTAGCGGAGACAGCAAAATTGCAAGAGGAATATCAAATGCTACCAAAGAAAACTGAATGGTTAATACAAAGTATGGGAAATATGTAAGTATCTGGGAAAGGTCATATGCAACATTGTTCATATTTCAAGAAAAGGGTCGATTCATGCTAAACAGTACTCAAATAAGCAACAAAATTGTAGGCTGCACTAAAAATAACTTCGAAGAGAATGTTGAGACTATTAGACATTGGATTTATTAAATTTTTTAAATACTATGTTTGATTTTGTTACTTTGACTTAAACCCCAACCACTATCAGGGATGTGTAACTGAAATGATTACGGTTCTAGAGAGAGTGTTATTTGAAGAGGATTTACAAGTCTGGCCCTGGTTAGTTTCCAGAGCACAGAAATAAGACAGTTCAAACTAAACATACACAACACAATAAATCTTATGAAGAAAGTTAATCACATACTTTCTGTTTATTCTATTTCTATTTATGTTTTCTGCTACACCAGACAAGAGAACATTAAATTACACAGAAAGCAAAGAGCAACAAAGATAAAATTACTAAATGGAAATACCATAAAAAATACTCAGTGACTTAAATCCCTTTGTTTCAAGATACCCCTGAAGTCGAAAGGTTAGTAGAAGTCAGTTAAACACTAGATGTGTCTCTGGGTAGCACAAAACTTTCAGGTATGTGAGGTGTCAAAGTCCACAATTACAGGCTAGGGCATTTAAAACTGAGGAAGAAAATTAAAGAATTAACTTGTCTTTGATGGATCAAAAACTTGCTTGCTAGAATATTGCAAGTTAGTATGCCATCATATTGCATAAATATTGATAATCATTAAAAATTGGTATGTGTTTCAAGGCTTTTTTACAAAATAGAAATAAACTTTGCTTACTTTTTCCTTTAATGAATTCTGTTTCATTTTAATATTGGCTTTTAATTTAATTTTGACTTTATAATATTTCATCATTCTGAGATCCTTATGAATTTTCCTTTTTTTAAGGCAATGCTCTTAGTTTGTCAGTGATCTGTGTGGTAGCACATGTTGGGTTGTGGTCCATTCTTAGTCCTGAGTTAGTTTGTTGAACTCTTACAAGACTACTGTATATTTTTTTTCCAAATGTGAGGATCATTTGGACTCCATTAGAGAAAACCAAAGGGCTTCCTCTGAAACATGAGAGTTAATGAATCCAGTTTAGGGGAATGGAAGGAAGATTGCTTTAAGAAATACTCTGAGTACATTAGAGCTGTATATAATAAAACTGCAGATTGTCAGTAAAATGATTTTTTCTTTTAACCTTGGTGGATATTCAGGATTGCTTTTAGTTTGGCTTTGCTCTAGGTGCTATGGCATGTAAGAATTTAAATTTTTCTTTTTCTTTTTGAAATCGCAGCTTGCTTCATAATGAGCTATTCAAGTTCAGGCATGTCTCACTTCATTAGTATTTTGCACTGGTTGGATATTGATTGGCATTGCATTTTAGTCTAATCTGAATTCAGTATATTAAAATGATGTCAAGAATTAAGTAAATTGCTTCCCTAAACATACTTAAAATTCTAACAAATAAGCTTTTTACTTAATAACTTTGAAAGGACCATCTATGCTTTAACTGCTCTATTCTCTATGGAGATGCAGATCAGATTTAATTAGATAAGTTTGTGTCTGCGGTGATGTTTTCTTTACACTTCTCATGTCTCCAGCCTTTGAAATGACCACAAAGAGACTCAGGTTTCAGGTGCTGTGTCATCAGTTTGGATCATGTTACGCAACTGAATGCCATAATGCTTTGAACAATGTAATTTGGTGAATCTAATCCATATCTGGATAATAGAAAAGAGACAGTGGGCTTTAAAGCTTTTTTGTTGTTGTTGCAGTTCGATACTTACTGTGAAAATAATAGACAGCAAAAAATAACAATATTTATTATGTCAAAATGCTATCCTGAAAACTGGGAAAAACTTTACACCCCAGCATACCTATAATGTATTATGCTATGCAGATGATCTTTGCTATGCAGTTATTGATCTTTCACATTTTAAGCATTATGTATATCTGTTTCAAAGACATTTTCTGTACTGATATTTTGTCTCCATGTATTTTTTAATTTTTCTTTCAGTAGAAACAGTCACTCACCCTGCATTCTTTTCCTTTACATAGGTAGTCAAATTGCCACCTTTTCTTATGCAATTAAAGGATATAGAAAAAGTAAAATCAAGACAGTGTTATATCTGCAACATTTTTCCCTTTCAAGTATTTTTGTTAAATAATAATTATAAAATCCAATGCATTTTCATCTTGCAGGCTTAGCACACAGTTTCTTGTACCTGTTATTTTGAACAGTCCTCCTTTACTGATACGCAATGCTTTTCCAAAGTTGTGCTTTTCATAAAAACAGATATTGGAAAACCAAAGACTGAATATTTCATTATGAGAAATATGTTTGACTGTAAGTACAAGAAAACAGATTATAAAATTTCTTAAACAATGCACAGGAACTTAAACATAACCAGGAATGCTTTAATGTGTACTACAACAGCATCTGATTCTGGCAGCACCACTTAGCATCTCTGTATAATGTGAAGTCTCATTGTATGTTTTCTCCTTTCTAGGAGTTAATTCCAGAATTTTACTACCTACCAGAGATGTTTGTCAACAGTAATGGCTATAATCTAGGAATCAGGGAAGATGAAATTGTCGTGAATGATGTTGATCTCCCTCCATGGGCCAAGAAACCTGAAGACTTCGTCCGTATCAACAGGATGGTAAGCTGTACTTTAGTTTAGTCTAAGTAAGGGGTTCAGTGCTTTAACAACCTAATCTAATTCTGTTGTTCATCTCTTTAGAACTAGGTTTATAGAAATAAATAAAAAGTGAAGGCGAATTTGCATTCTGTTTTGCTTGACAGAACACTTTATTATACAGTGGATTTTCCTTGCATGTGTCCAAATTATGAAAAGTTAAATTCAGTTACTTGCTCTCTCATGAGAAAGCATCTGATGGGCATGAGCTGGACTATACAAGATAGCCTGAAAAAATTATGTCTGTTCCTCCTCAATTCCTTCTACATCAAAAGAGAAAAGATTACTATAAATGCTGGAATCTTGCAAGACATCTTGTATTCCTTATTTGCCTGAAGATATGCACTTCCCATTCATCAGAGATGAACTGGAAGTGTAGAAATGTGAACATAAGCCTCTGCAGTCTCTGAAGAAATTTTGCAGAAGAACTGATCTGATGTAAATCACCATGAGGTTTGCAGAATTTAAGCAGAAAAAGCATTTATCTATGTTTTATAATTTTTCTTTAATTTGATGGATAATGATTTTATTATTGATAGAGTTAATACATACGTATGCTTTTAGTAATTTTTTAAGAAGAGCAAGGTATGTTCTGATGCTTTAGCCATCAATAGTTCAGTTTATTGTTCTGTTCTGGAAATAGTTCTTCCTTAAAATGCATGGATTCTCTTGCTTATAGAGTCAGGACTATGATTTCAATACTGTGTGGGTTTCCATACAGTTGCAGAACTGTTAGGTTTATGCATTATTCCCTATAGTGCATTTGTGGTAACACTGTAAATCTAGCTGTGTTGGTTTGGCTTTTATTTTTCTGATGTTTGGCAATTCAATTTCAGGAACTGTCTGTTTAAAGAAAATTTTTCATCGGGAGCTGATAGAAAAAACAGCTCTATGATGTTCACAAGAATAGAAAAGTATTATAAAACCAAATCTATTCCTAGATGTAGATGATTTAAAAGTGTCCTCCATTTGGAAGAGTAAATGGTTTGACATATGTACAACAGTCTCCTAAGGAAGTGATGGCAACCTCATCACTTGAGACATATGAAATGCACTACACAAACCATGAGAAATGTGTTCCAGGGAGTAGCCTGTCAGTGACAGGAAGAAACTGAATAACATTTCTTGGCTGATTTCTCTTATAGCTGCATATTTTGTAACATTGTTTTTAAGAACAAGTAATTGTCACAGCTGATAGAAATAAGTTCAAGTGCAATTTTACTAACAAAGAAGATGTCCTCAAAGAATCACTGCAGTCCATTTGCATTCTCATGTGTGTGATGTGCAGTCACAGGTACATGTCCCTGACGTAACTGCACAGAGCCCTTTCTTGGATTGTTCGTGTGGCTAAACCCAAACTGAGCCCAGGCGTAGGACCACTAAAGTTGACCTAGAGGTTTAGTTCTGACATGTGAAAAGAGAAGTGTGATTCCTTAGTGAAAAAGGAGAAGCAAGTTGCCACCTATTGGGGGATACTATAATATATGCATACTAATGTCTCCCTTTCAGAAATTTTATGAAGAACGTTTCTTCTTGTATCCTCAATTGTGTTTTCTTCATCTTTCCTTTCCACAAATGATTAAGAGGAGGATAACAGGCACTGTGTGATAAGAGATCACCTGAGGAAAAGCTTTAGGTTTAGTTTATTTAATTTTCCTCATGCAATTTCTGCTTTTTAGAAAATAGCATAGCAGCTCTCTACAGAAAGGTTTTGTGTTGTTGAAGAAAACAGCTGCTTGTATGAATTTAGAGTATAGTATTTAGGCCCCTTTAGGACTTCATTACTTGATAGTTAGGTAAGTGTGTAAGTATGCTCAGACTGCCAGGAGGCAGACAAACTGATGTTAAGATTAGAGTAGTATTATAATTACAGGCTTCAACTAATTGAGTACTTTGCAGATTTCTAAAATAAAAAAACTCTCTCTCACATGTATCAGACCCTTCCTATACTTTTTCCACTCCTTTTCCCACAGATATGAGCATCATGCTGTTACTATACAATTTTGCTAGAAGGCAGTTTGTGCATGGCCTTTATTCATCCCAGCATCTACTTTTAGCAAGAGCATGATCAGTAGTTAAAATTCATTTCTACACTGATACATGCTATCTTCAAGTGAACAGTCTGAGGAAGTTTGCAAATTATAATAGTTAGAAATTGCCTAGAAAACAGGAGAAAGAGGCATAGATTTATTTGAATTAGATGGAGAAAATAGACTGAAAATCCCCTTAGGAGGAAAGAATTAAAGATATTCAATAGGAAGCTGAAGTCTGGAAACAAAAGTAGTACCAAAAATAGAGCAGCAGCAAGGTAAGGGTGACAATGAGCAGCAATTAGATTAGATAAAACTCTGTAATTCTATATTCACCAGAAATAAGTGTATTTTGATGTCATCTATGGAGAATCACAAAGGATGTAAACAGTTGTACCTGTCTATGGTCCTTTTGAGACTGCACCTGGAATATTGGATTCACTTCTGGGTGACTGGAAAACAGAAGTGTTCACATTTGGATGGAGTTCAGAGGATAAAAGCAAAGTGAATAACTTTGGGAGTTAAAAGAGCATGATGTATTTTACAAAGCTTATTATAAAAGAGCAAGTAGCTAAAGAAGGATAATCCCTTTCATGAAAATGCAGATAGTATGTGTAGTAAGAAGTAATGGAATTACATTTTGAAAATGCAATAATTTGAATATGTAATAGTTTTTCAGAAAAACTTCCTCATGTAGGATTTTATTAACACATACAGCAAACTGCCAGTACACTGTCTTTTTGGTCACTAGAATGGGATTGATCAAAGGAACAAATACAGAGGGACTGGAAAGTCTGACTT
>NW_008663016.1:89568-101824 GCF_000695815.1 Acanthisitta chloris
CTGAACTGGCCAGCAGATATATTATTCAGTTAGGTCATCCCCAGGCCAAGCTCTGACTGTTATACAAGAATCTATCTTGAGAAAAAAAAATAGCCTGGGTGTGATGTGTAAAACACAGCAAGCTTGTGCAAGCCTGGAATTTCTACAGCAGCTTAGCAAAGAAAGTAGAGAACATGTTTACAGAAAACTGAGGAATATTTCATGTAAGTGTTATTCTGATCTCTTGTCTATTAAAATCAGCAGTAGTCATTTCATTTCAGGGGAAAGGATCCTGTGTGGTACTGCATAACATACAGTGGGATCTTGTTTTGCCCTACCTGACACTATTTTCTTCCATTCATATATATTTTTTGCTTGCTGCAGGCATATATGATGTGTAATTTCGTGTGGGAGTAAATACAAATCCTGATATACTGCTTGTGCATTTATGAATGTAAACATTTTCTTTGAAAAACCAGCAAGAATTCCAGTATTTCATCCCGAGTCTTAGCAAAGCAAGTAGAGAACAGCCTAGAAAATATCAGAGGCAGTGTCATAAATCAATATAATTTCACCAATTAGTTAACAACCTTTACTGAATTTCTGTGCGAATTAATAAATGGCAGGCTGGGGGTTTGTGTTTGGTTTGATTGTTCAGCTGGGTGTTTTACACTTCTAACTAAGCACAGAAATAAAAGTGGAAATGGTTTTCCATCAAAAGAGATTCCTTTAAAGTTGTGAAAATTAGACTTATTATAAAGACTGCGTAAGACATTCAGTCAAGTTACTTTTAAGACCTATTACAGTAGCTTCTAAAACACTCAGTGTATACATCAGGGATTGTTGTAGCAGTTTTATTTATCCATACAAAGATAGACTGATTACTATGGAGTTACTCATGAAACATTAATAAAGCACTATGTTCAATGCTAACATGATTATGGTCTGACCTCGGCTATGGTACAAAGGACAGAGGCAGAAAGTGTCCCTGATAACATTACCCTAATGCTGAGCTCATCAATCATAATCTCCCAGTTTACCAGGAAAAAAACCCCACACATAAAACCTTCCACAGATGTGCATCTGTAGTCCTACTCAGCCTCTCAGTCCCCACAGACTCAGAGCAGTCCTGAGAGCCAGAAATAGAACAGATTCAGTCAGTAAGTCAAGCATGTTAAATCAAGGCAGGGAACACCACTGTGAAACACTGAAGCAGAATTTTTATAATAAGCATTCTTTAGTTTGGAAACAAAAGATGCAAGATTGTGTAATTCAAAGTTAATTATAATGATATTTTCATTATGGCTTATGCACATATTAAATTACAAATTACAGTGCTGAGTAAAATGCATTCACTATAAATTGAGAGACTAAATGGTGTCCTGTTTTTGTTATACATATTTTGTTCCTATTACATAACTGTTACTAAGATTGAATTTTTTTCTGTCTCTGAAATGATTTATTTGCGCTCTTCTGCTGCCAATTGCATTTTTGTACAGTTCCCTGGCTATTCAGAAGAATGCATAGAATTTCATAATTAAAAAGCTTCTTGAATAGTCATTAGAAACATCTATTATGAAATCTCTGTGCTATGAGGATCTGGAAGATTTATCTTCTTCTCCTCACCATTCAGCAGCAGTTGACATTTCTACCAGATAAGCAGTAGATAACACTTGATATTACTTCCTCAGTTTTGTTTTGTGTTTTTGTGTATTGCCAAGATTAGTTCTCAATACAATTAGAATGTTTTGAGCCAAAAGGCATTTCAAACTAGTTTGAAAACAGCAGTGATTTTTTTTTGTGTGAACTTGCTATCTTGCTGAAGGATCTTATTTACATCCTGGAGATGCTTACATAAAGGATCAGTTTCTGTGCAGACATCCCTGAGTATCCCAAACCTGTATAATGTACTTCTGTGTCACTTTCATTAAAATATTGCTTGGCTTAACTGAACATAACTAATTTCAGATGCCAGTAATACCTGCTTTATTTGATAAGGAAAAGTAAAGATTTTACTCCAATAGTCAGTACAAGAAATGGTAAATAAGGCAGAGGAATGTTGGGTGGAGACAATCGGTGTATGCAATAGCTCCAGAGGAGCATGGATGTGAGGGGAGGGAAGAAACACTGCTCACAGGCTGAAATGGCCAATGGTCTGTTATTGAGCAGATCTGTAAAACCAGACTGTCTCAAGAGTAATTCTAAGAAAATATTTTTAAATACACAAGATATAATTTAATAGTAAGATACTGTGGAAGGGGTTTTTGGAAACACAGGCAGCATTTAGCTGTGGAGGTGTGGGAAGCAAGTCAGGAACTGCAAAAATAGGAGGGACAGGTGCAGCTGTGGTCCAGATGAGGGGGAGCAGCAGAGTTTTCCACTTCCCTGGTGACACAAAATACCTGGATAGTACAAAGTATTGTGTTAGAAAGAGGTTGGAATAGCATATTTTATAAATCCACATAGTGCACATTGCAATAAAAACTACTGCCTCCTACTGGAATTGCCGTGGAAAGTAATTTTAACATCAAATTAGGATGAAAGCGAAAGTGTACAGTGTTCATACTGCATAAAGGGCTATAGTGCTTGTTCCCAGGAAGGAGTATCTTTGTTTATATTAGCTTTATTTAGTTCATACATACACTTAATAATACCTACTTCTGTTTTACATCAGCTCGAGGTCATATTTTCAGCCTGTGGAAGTGTGTACATACACTTGCCTTCAAACACACAAACCCTCGAGGTCTGTGGAAGTGTGTGCATACACTTGCCTTCAAACACACAAACCCCACAAAATATGTATACATTAGATGTATAATGCTTGCAATGCTTGCAATTTACCTATTAACAATAAAAATTACTCTGCTGAAAGCAATAACATGAGAAACTCCTTCCTCAAAACAAAACCCATGAAAAAAATAGTGTCTGTGATGTTGCTATTTGAAATGTGGAAGTGTGTGCATACACTTGCCTTCAAACACACAAACCCCACAAAATATGTATACATTAGATGTATAATGCTTGCAATGCTTGCAATTTACCTATTAACAATAAAAATTACTCTGCTGAAAGCAATAACATGAGAAACTCCTTCCTCAAAACAAAACCCATGAAAAAAATAGTGTCTGTGATGTTGCTATTTGAAAATGAAGCTACGATAACAGTGCTTCAAATAAGCTCAGTTTGAGAGTGCCTGAAAAAACTGTTTTCTGTAGATTTTAATTATAATAGAAAAGAAGCTGATGTTAGCTCATTTCTGTTTAACAGTAAGAATTTTTAAAACCATAAATTATTGCATTATTATATCAGTAATAATTACTATTGCTTTTAAAAAATAACAAATCCTTATATTTCATATTAAAAAGATGCTCAAAAAATTAAAGCCCCCAAAATGTTCTTGAAAAATGCTGTTCCTAAGGACCATCACCAGCCTATTTTAAGGATGTTATCCTTATCTTTTTCTGCATGTTGTTACTACTGTACCTACAAATTATCTTTAACACAGAAAATTCCCCTCACCCTATTCCCTACTGAGCATTGCATATTCTTGAGAAACCAAACGATGTACTGTTGACAGTGAACAGCTCATAAATTTTCAGGAGGCACTTACATGGAGTGGGAGCAGCCTGTGCATTAGAGCAAATTAGGGAGAGCATTCTGCAAGTATCGCATGAGTAGCATTGCAGACGTACTTGGGAGAAACACCAGCAAACCAGGTCAGAACCAACATAAGCTTTCTCCTGACTAAAATGAATTCAGGTTATAAAGCACAGATCAGGAGTCTTGTCCACACTGAGGGCCTTGTGGGACTTCGTAGCATTTTGGTGGCCTATTCTTGAGTGCACCCTAGCTATTGTTCATGCCCAGTGCCATACCCCACAGAACACCCTGATCACAAGGCCATGAACATGACACACCACCCATTGCAGCCTGCAGCTGAAGGCTGTGTGGCACTACAGCCCAGGAAGAGCCATTCTCCTTCACAGTACTCTCCATCTTCTGCTCTGGTCTCTACCCCAAATCCTGCACCACATCAGTCTTACACCACACAGATACCACTCCTTGCCACCAACATCTTCAGATCTTCCCTGACAATTATTCTTTCAACTTCCAATTTTGTATGGCATTCTGAAATTTATAGTTCAAAATAATTAAATTCCTTCATTACAGGTTTCCCCAAAGTTTCGTCAGGAAACTAAGGTTCTTCCCCAAGGAACTAAGGTCACCAAGGTTATTTAAAGAACCATTAGACCTATAAACATGGTATAATAAATCTGTTTAAGGAATTGGAGACAAACACATGATATGCAGCTTCTAAAAAGTAGCTCATTTAATAAGCTGTTAAAGAACCATTAATCCATGTGAAACAGAAGTTGTCCAAATCTGTCACGGTCAGTAAGACCTTCTCTGGAATGACAAGCTGCTGAGTAGAGGCTGGTTATGCAAGTGGAAACTGCCTCAGGGAAACAACATAGGTGTTCAATTCTCCTAACTCTTCTAATTTTGAAGGTCAAAAAAAGTATATCCCCCATCATGAGCAAGACTGACAAACTGGTAACAACGGACAAGGTACTCAATTTTTTTGCCTCTGCCTTCAATGGCAACCTCTCTTCCCATACCTCTCAAATGATAAGACTGCAAGATGGAGACTTGGGGAAAAAAGTCCCTCCCACTGTAAGGGAAGATTAGATTTGTGACCTGAGGAACTTGAACATAGATAAAAGTCTATGGACCAATAGAAAACTCAAGAGGTTCAACAAGACTAAGTGCAAGGTCCTGCACCTGGATTGAGGCAAACCCTAGTGTAAATACAGGCTGGGGGATGAACAGGTCGAGAGCAGCTCTCCTGAGAAGGACTTAGGTGTGCTGGTGGATGAGTCTGGATACGAGCCAGCAAAGTGCTCCTGCAGCTGAGAAGGCCAACTGCATCCTGGGCTGCATCAAAACCAGCATGGGCAGCAGGTCAAGGGAGGTGATGCTGCCCCTCTACTCCACTTCTGAGACCCCACCTGGAGCACTGCATCCAGCTCTGGGGTTCTCAGGAAGGACATAAACCTGTTTGAGTGGGTCCAGAGAAGGGTCACGAAGATGACTAGAGGTCTGGAGCACCTTTTCTGTGAAGAGAGGCTGAGAGGGATGGGGTCATCCAGCTTGGAGAGTAGAAGGCTCCGGATGACCTTATTGTGATCCTTCAGTACTTAAAGGGCGCCATAAGAAAGACGGGGACAAACATTTTAGCAGGGCCTTTTGAGATAGGGCACGGGGCAATAGCTTTAAATGAAAAGAGGGTGGATTTAGATGAGATGTAAAGAAGAAATTTTTTACAAAGAGGATGATGAAACACTGGAGCAAGTTGCCCAGAGAGTTGATGAATGCCCCATCCCTGGGAACATTCAAGGTCAGGTGGGACAGAGCTCTGAGCAACCTGAAGTATTTGAAAATGTCCCTGCTTATTGCAGGGGGTTTGGACTAGATGACCTTTCAACCAAAACTGTTCTATGGTTCTGTGACTCTAACACCAGTGAGAGAATATTATATGATATAATGGGTGAAATATGCTTATTTAACTCAAGCACTGATTTTTTTCAAATTTACTGTCCCACCTTTGAATAGTTTAGTTTTGGCATTTTCCAGAAATACTCTCAATATTCTAGAAATAACAATGCTATTTTTGAGCAAAGGAAATGCCTAATAATTTTTTTGTTAATTACTTCTTTATAAATAAGTAATAGATACAGATGAAAAGAAACTTTAAATATGCAGAGTTCAGATGCTTAAGTGAACAGTTAGGCTGCTCGCTTTAAGTTGATTTGAAAGATAGGCTTTAAATTCTATTTTAAGTTTTATTGCATACAAAAAGAATATTAAAAATTGAGCATTTTAAAGTAAGGAAATTCTTTATTTGTGGTTGCTGTGGCATACTTAATTTTATTCTTGCATGCCAGCATCCTGCAGTCTAAATGAGGTAAAAGTCCTATAAAAAAAGATCATATAGGATGATGTAGTTGCTGGCTGTGT
Organism: Acanthisitta chloris; assembly: GCF_000695815.1. Lineage (NCBI taxonomy): Eukaryota > Metazoa > Chordata > Aves > Passeriformes > Acanthisittidae > Acanthisitta > Acanthisitta chloris. The sequence continues at coordinate 95,566 of NW_008663016.1, forward strand.
CATGTTGTATGTACACAATACAACCTAATTAAGGGTTTAACATTTCTTAATTATTTATTGGGAGGTATGCTTTGAAAACAAATAGTTTCATAGCATTTAGTATTAAGCAGTATTAATGCTATTTAAATAATATTTCTTGCAATATGCATATGACAGCCTCTGATTTTTAAAAGGAAATAACAAAATTTATATGGTTGTCTGCAACATTTCTTTATCGCTCCTTATGGCATGCTGAAGTTAAGCCCTTGAAAACTAAGCTACATGACAGCTATTAAGCCTGAACCTTCCCATCCATTTTCCTCAGAAATAATAGTCACTGGTTTTGACAGAAAAGGGTCCAGTTTTCCACCAAAGTACAGAGAGTTCCTCTTCCACGAGGAGCAATACAGGGAAAATGGCTGAGGAATGATTGCATGATGACCCAGCAAGCCAGAGCCACGTGGCTTGCCCTAGCTGAGGCTATTGCTGCGTGTGGGGTGGTGAGCAGGGAGCTGCTACCAGTGAGCAGTGCATGGTGCAGTATTGCAGTGTCTGATGATCAGTTCTGAAGCAGGCACCTTTTGATGTAAATGAACAAAATTAAAACTCTTTTCCCAAAGTTTTATCTCTTTGTAAAATCTGAACTTTTCTGGGGCAGACATGAAACTCTGTCCTAGCTGGGAAGTATTTGTGCTGAGTAGTGGCACTGTGATAGAAACAATGGAGGAATTAGGATTTCTCAGAGGAAGGAAAAAAAAAGCCAGGATACTATCTTAAATACACAGCAAGTCTTTATAGGAGAATGATTTGTGTATCCAGGTACAGCCTCATGTGAAACTAAGACAGATAAACTGGTAGAGGGCTAAGGAGAAACTGTATAATGCCTTCAGCTTTTAAAAGTCTCAGTTCAGGCAATGATATATACTGAGGATGCCAATCATGTCTGATAAAGGCATATTGATTGGATCAGGCTCAATGGTAATACTATCATCATTTCTTCTACCTGGAATTAATCGCTTTCCACATGCTAAGCAAAGGAATAGCAATCCTTGAACCCATTTTTAAACTAGCTAGTCATGTCTTGTGCTTTTGCTAGTGAACCAACATAATGTCAAAAATGAGTGTGAAAACTGCTTTTCTCCTTTGAGAAATCAGTCACAAGATACGTTTTGCTGATACAGCTTTTTAATCCTCAAGTATCCACTTTATATTTAAGACAAATTAGAGTTAGTTAGAAAAGCAGCTGAAAGAGTTGTTTAAAATTTCTTCCCATCAGTTTTTCTTGGCAAATTACCTAACTTACTTGACAAGCCAAATAATTGATAATTTAAACACTTGCAGCTAGAAGAAACCCAGTAGCTGAGAGGAAAAATAGCATGATGTAAAGGTGAATGAAAAAAGAATATATTTTTAGTGTTTCAATATAATTAGTTATATTTTTAACCTTTCAAGAATTTCAAATATCTCAAATAAGACTTAACAGAAAATCTAATTAATCTGTTATGTTTTCTCAATTAATAGAAAAAGGTAGAACACAATTTAAGCATGAAATTGCAAGATGGAATTTACTTCCTAACCCTGAATTTCACTTGCAGGCCCTGGAAAGCGAGTTTGTATCATGTCAACTTCATCAATGGATTGACCTTATATTTGGCTACAAGCAACGAGGGCCAGAAGCAGTGCGTGCACTCAACGTTTTCCACTACCTAACATATGAAGGCTCTGTGAACCTGGATAGTATCACTGATCCTGTCCTCAGGGAGGTAGGTGTTTACTGCCATTTCATTCTAAAAACTGCTGTCATCTCACAAGAAATGGTGCTTTTTCCATTTTTCACTGCCAGAGAAAATTGGTGTGTGTGACTTGATACCGAATTTAGGCCCTGGGTGACTTCAGAAGCAAGTGTTAATAAACTAGCAATAAAACAGATGTCCCTAATATATTTAATAATCAGTTATGATGTGGTAAATTATAATGCACTGTGTGTTCTATAATATATAGTCTGCTATTTTGTATCATTTACTTTTATTAAGTTTACTTAGTAGAACTGAAAAACTGAAATAAAAAATGCATCATAATTAGAGGGGGAAAAATATCTAACCTTTTCAGCCAGGTAATGTTGGTGAGAATATGTTTCTGAGAAAGAATGTATTTGCTAGAGTGGCAGTAGCAAATATTCAGATTACTTTTGTCTTAATTACATAAGGTGTAATCAAACCGTTACCAAAATAGAAAATATTTGTTGTGCTTACAAGTATTAGTGTCTGCATATATGTTTGCATGAAATATAGATATGTGCACATATATGCAAGTATTTTAATCAATAAATTTAAAAAAATTTGTTCTAGATATCCTGATGCATGTTTCTTTCCAGTGACAGTATATGTTTTTAGTAAGATTATTAATTTGAAGGATGATTTTCTAATACCATCCATTTGTTGGCTAAAACAATTGAAATTTGGTGAAAAGTGTGAAGAAGCAACAGCTGCTAGATGAGTACCGCTGTGATGAAGCTCTACACACAATCTTCCATTCCCCCAGATAGCTGCCATCTGCTGTATGCAAAACAGTAATAATTTATACATTGCCAGGCAATGGGGTTTTGTTTGTTTGTTTGTTTGTTTTCCAATCTCAGAGACAGAAATCTACAGATTTCAGAAAGAAATAGATTCTAGAAAGCGTTCATATTCAGCCAACTACTGAGTTTTGTCATGTTTTTTAGCAGTGCTTTGCTGCATCTGGTTACATTTGATGCTTTTTGAGGATCAGAACTGAAAAAAAAGGCATTCAGACCCCTGGATTTCATTTCATGCACTGCAAAGCTCAGATTTTCTAAACAATATTTGATTAGTTTTAAGAATGACCAGAATTGCTTTGATTGCCCTGCCTCAAATATTTAAGGTTAACATCTACATAATAGTTTTCTGATTTTAAAACTTTGAGCATGAGAAGAGTCATGCTCTTCTGGAGATACAAAGCAATGTCTTTTAAAGTACAAAACAGGTGTCAGGCACGATGAATACAAGGGATTTGCATGGCTTAAGGTCCTGATTTGCATAGACAGACTACTGTGTCTTGACTTCAAGGGTCTACTCCCACAGGGCAGCTTGTAGGATTGAGGTCTATCTGTCTGTCTGTGCACCTTATTTAACATCTTATGACATGATGAGACTCTTCAGTTCTCCTGTGGCTCTACTTACATGCATAACTTGTCATCTGAAATTTCAAAAAATTCATGGAGATGTTTTTGTTCACTTGTACATCTAACCCATGCCCTTTCAGTCAATAGCACATAAACCTCTTCTTAGGCTATTTACACCGTATAAACTTCTAAAAGCACAACTTAATCTTCATTGCCACAGGTTAGGTGAGTAAATAAAATTGTTAGCAATGAGAGGGCAACATGTCTAGAAAAAATGAATCCTCCTAGTTTTTGTTATATATGAAGTTGTTGTTTTGTGGTTTGTCATAAGAAGGTTAAAAAACCCTTTTAATTCATTTTTAATCAGAAATTACAGTACATGTGTAAATATGGGCAGATTTAGACCTGCCTTCTGTTTCCCAGGGCTCCATTCATGCAGCTAGCAGACCAGTAATGGTCTGGACAGTAATAAAGCATTTGACATCTTGATGATCTAGTACTCCAGGTATTTGGGTGTCGTTTCTGTTACAGGTATATATGCTCTATCTAAATTGTTTTGTTGGCTTTTTTGTTGTTGCTTGATTTGGGTTTGTTTGGTTTTTCTTTTACTTTTTTCTGGCTTTTGGTAGATGTTCCAGAAAATAAATAAAAAGCAAAAAGACATTTTAAAAGCCTCTGAAGACCCCTTATAAATGCAGAAATGTAAGGATAGGAACATCAGTACCCTTAAAAAAAAAAGTGATAATTGTTTATCATATTTTACAGTGGCAGGTGGCGGTGTCTGGCATCTTAACCTAGAAGCACTGCAATTCAGAATTAATTGCACTCTGCAGTGATCCAGGAAAATCTCTCGGTATCCAAATGCTCTTGATGTGTATTTGGTAAATAAACTGAAACATTTTGGTTCTGTTTCACAGAAGATGGTGATTGTTCCCAATAAATGGTGGTAAAATAAGCCACTCAATGCAACCTTATTGTCAGCAGCCATTATCAGACCGATGGGCTTAAGTGTGGCAGTAACCTCCTCAAACTGTGGCCGTAACTAATTTCATGTTGAGCCGAGTCCCAGCAGAATCTATCCAGTGAAATGTCTCCAAATAAAAAAAAAAAGAAAAGCCCTCCTATTTAGCTCTGAGCTGATTGAAAGACATAATTTTAAAAGGCAGAGCCCCATGACCTCTTTATGCTATGCCTTGGCTCTTTCACTTTCACCCTTTGCTTGAGCACCTCATTTAACCGCTGAGGAACATGTTCTTAGCTTTCTGTGAAAAATGGTAACGAAGTCACTTCGGTAGCTATCTATCTGGAAAAAATATTCATTGGTGGGACAGCTCATTCCTGCCATTCCTTACATCTTTCTCACATGCGTGGGGAAGCCCTGTAAGAACTCCATACTGTTTAACATAGGAAAAATGCCCATCCTGTGCTTTTGTTCTGTTTGGACTTATTTAGTAGAAGATTTTCCATCTGAATTGCCTTCAGGATTTTCCATGTTGAAAATTCATTCTCATTGTAACCAAAATGCATTAAGTTTTAGATTACTACAGTCTACAAAATCACACACATCTGCCCCGGTAATAACTCTTTGGCAATTTAAAGTCTGCACTGGATGGATAGAATAAACTGATTTCATTTCAACATACTGATTTTTGATTTTTCAAGCAACTTTGTAATTTTCTGATACCATAAAAGATACTTGATCGTGATAAATTATTTCAGGTAATGATGAGCAACATGAAAGTGCTGATTTTCATGCTCCACAGAATGTATAAAATGGAATTTTGTGGGTTTGATCTTTTACGATTAGAAATTGGGAAGTGTCCAGTTCCATCAGTTCTAATGGTCTCTCTTAGTCTGCACATTGCAAAATTGTTTTCATATTGTAATGAGGAGGAGAAAAAATGTGTAACAAAATAAACATTTTTCAGGCCCCAAACTATTTTTTTAATTATTATTTCAACCTGTTTTATTCTATTGCTAAGTGTTTCCATTTTTAAAGTAAAAGCAGTGAGGTGAAAGCTAAAACTTGAAGAACAGCTTAAGGATATTGATTCATTCTTACTTGACAGGTGAAATAATGGTTGCAGCACTAACCACAGCAATTACAGCATTAAAATGTCAAGAAATTAGAGGTCAGGATAACAGATAATTTTCTTCCTTTTGTCAGATTAAAAATTGACATTCTTTGACAGCGCAGGATTTCTGGCTAAGAAAATTATGACAGCTTAACTCATCTTGTACTTGTAAGGCAGTAATTGATAATGAACTTTACCATGACAGTCTTCTCCTGTGGAGAAACATGACAGAACATCCCTGGTACAAAGCCTGTATCTCTTTTTAATATGTAAACAGTAGTTATATTGGACATTAGATGTTATTTGGAATTGTCTTTACTGTTAGTTTACATCATAATCCAAATCCTTTCCACTGGACAGACTTGGCCGACTTCAGGGGGTTGATGCTGAGAATGCTGATGTATAAAGAACAATATAGGAAATGTGGTTTATTTATTGTGCTTGGATGTACTGGTCCACTTCACTGTTAAAATATAGTTCCTCCCCTGGTTTTTCCTAGAATGTTTTTAGATTTTAGGAGCCTCTTTCTTTTCCTGAACACCTGGAAATCTGGACACTCAAAAATCAGTAGAATTGTGGGGGTTTTTAGGTTAGGAACTCGTATGACACAAAGTGTTGTGGCTGAAGGGGAACAACACAGTCATACTGGTCATTAGAAAATGCAACAGATGAGATAAAATTATTTTTATTATCTGATTTTAATTTGCCACCTTGTAGATTAAACGCGAAATAATCAAGTGGGCAGTGTAGTGCATAGGATGTTGATCACGCATAGTACTGAAATCACATCTAGTGTGCAGAAAAGTACTATTTCAGATTTTCAAATTATTTTTTTAAAAATCATAGCCAGATCTCTGTTTATTTCTTTTTTAGACTTTCACCTTGTTTGTGATTAGAAATATACTGAGAAATCATTTCAGCTTTTGGCTTGCCCTAGACTCTAGGCTAACTTTGTGTCATCCCTGTGTTGAGTCACAAATCCAGTTTTGTAGTGCAGTAGAGCGACTTTGCTGCAATTGCTGCCTCTGTAGCAAACACTTGCATCCTCCCAATCCAGCAGGAA
>NW_008663016.1:101836-128709 GCF_000695815.1 Acanthisitta chloris
AGGCAGTGTGAAGCTGGTGGGCTCAGATATTTGTTCTGAGCAGCCACCTGTCAAAATACCTGAGCATACTCCAACTCACACAGCAAATTGAAAAATGATTAAAATTGCTAGTGTTTGACAGGCAGTTGCTGTACCCATAAACTAATCCTAGTAGGACAGTTTTTCTGGCAGCTAACAGAGCATATGGCCTATGCAATATTTATTTCTTTGGTGTTGACTTGATATTTAGCATATTTAAATAATTTGAAAAGTCATAATGATGCGGTAGTCTTGCAGTGCTTTTCAGCTACCCTCATTTCTGGGTTATATCTTTCCTCTTATATTTTCTTCTGTTATCTCTTTCTTTGATCTGACAGGAATAACAAAGCATCCCTCTGGATCTGCTATAGTGAAATATGCCCACAGGAAGCAGAGTAGATCACATCAGTTTTCACTTCTTTTTTTTTTTTTTTCTCCCTTTTTTTTTTTTTCTCCTTTCTTCCCTCCCCCCTTTGCTGAAACACTTTTTGCTACTACAGAGAGCTGACATGATAGGGCTGTCAAGACTCAGCAAGACAGATATATCTTTAACAAAGGGAGCTGGAATGCTGGCCTTTTCCTGGTGACCAAACCTGGTAAATTTATGAGGAAAAAATTAACACACTATTCTAATAACACTTTATAACACTTCAAGGTAACACCAGCCCTTGCCATCATGTGCTTGTTCTTGCTTTCACTTGGAGTTATTCTTATTTATTCTGATTTCATTTTTAACTTGTTAAGGTCTTTTTCTTCTGGGAGTCATTTCTTTGATGTGACAAGAATATCAAAACCACCCCTATGGATCTGCTTGATTGAATTGTACCCACAGCACTGGCCACTTAATGTGCACTAGTACTTAATTGCCTCCATACAAGGGATGGTTTTGCTTCCTTTCTAAGAGCAGTCCGGGTTAGGCATGAATATAGATAGTGGTGAATTTAGTAGGAAGCTGCATGTAGTATCAATATCCCCTTTTTTCAAAGTTAATTGAAGGAATTCAAGTAAAAGTTGTCATCAAGATAGAAATTATTTTCCTATGTGCTAAGGGGTCTGTTCTTCTCTAAGAAAAGTGTAGTTGCATTCTGTTGATTTTTCTTTAGAAATCTACATGTCCTTCATTCCCAAATACTGTTTCTCAGACAAAGAACAGGGATTTTTTTCCCCCAAATTTATACTGGTTTTTGGGAAAATAACCCCCTTGATTATTTTATACTATTTTTAATCTGTGAGTATGTTTTGTGTGCATTAAGAAACTAGCAACAGAAAACAAGGATTTTTATGTTTCACTCTGGGAACATCTATGGATATAATAATTTTTATGTCTTTCCAGCGAGTTTCAGGACTCAGTTTCCTCTTCTGTAAATGGGAAAGGAAGAGTTTTAACTTGCTGTCCCTATGTTATGATAGCTCTCTGTAGATCAAGAAGAAAAACACAGAGATTTTTTGAGGGTATGATTTTTTTTTCTGTAGGTAAACATCCCTGTAGAAGACACTGAATACAGGACAAGACACCTTAAATCAGAATATTCAATAAGGAATTATAAATTGCATGAGGTCAGTTACTACACAGTAATTGACCAGTGTATAGGCTTTTATTTGGATATTAATGTGTGCCTTTTACCTGTTTGTTGGTCAGAGGTGTTCAGAAAGTGTTCAGAATAACTGAAACATTTTAACTATGCATCTCATGTAACTATGAAATAAATCTTTAAGAGCACCTGCCCTAAATAACACAAGCCATTTATGACAAGAAGTCGGAAAACATAATCTGATCCATAAAACTCATATTTAAAAACATCCTTCCACCATTGCTCAAAACAATTGTCTAGATTAATCATTGATATCTCCAGTTAATGAATGTATTAGCGATAATTAGATACTCAGTATTTCAGAGAATCTGTGATGATCTGAGTTCATCACCATTCCTGGATCACACTGTTACATGTTTATAGGAATTCAGAATCTTTTCACAATCAAGAAGAGACACAGTTCCTGAAAGTAAAACAAATTGTGGAGATCAGGTGGAGTTTTGGTCCAAGCCAGCATATTAGAAGGTTTGGCATTTGTTTATTTTTTATTATACTTGTGGTTAAAAAGCTCAGCATCCAGGTAGAGCTAAGCACTACCATGCAATGTACATCACCAACTTTACACTGGGCATTCCAACTGAAAAACTGATGATAACTTATTTAGCTGACGAGACTTCAGTCAACTGATTTGATAAATATTTCAGATCATTCAGTCATCAAAGAAATACTAGGGTGAGTTTATAAATAAACCATAGCCCAGAAAAATGTCTTCTAATACTCCAACCTACCTGAAGTATCATTTGGAATAAATTGTTTGGCCCATTCTCTTGTGCATTAGACATTTCATATGCATTTCAAATCCTGGAGTCTTACCCAAACTGAGCTTAATGTTTTGCTGATGTGAAAAGAACATTAACTGCAGTTGCTCACTTTTATTGCAGAAATATATAAAATACAGGTCTTGTACATGAAAATGTCTTCTTTATTGTCTGGGGTTTTTTTTGTTTTGCTCCATATGGATGGCAGGTACCAACTATTGATTTTTAAAATTAGCAACTAGCATTTTCATATACACTTAAAGGAATATTTTATGCACGAGAGAGATGGGGTGAAAATTACTGCAGCTGATTGTAACAGAAATAGCTGGAAGGGGCTTCTTTTTCCTATTAGCACAGATTTCAGTTATATTATGCTGTCATTACCTCAGCATAAATTAACTATTATTCAAAACATTTCCCACACAGTAGTTTATTGGAACAGATATTACTCAGTCTAACTATCTAGTCATTCACTTAGAAAGATGCAAATCTAAGCTTTCTAAATGTTTTAGACATATTGATAATGTGCCTCTTTAATGCCATTTTGAAGCCTGTATACAGTACATCTATATTATTGTTTTCAATTTATGTCAAGAACAAAGTGAAGTTTTGAAGAATGCGTTCTGGGAAATAATCCAAACAGAATTATTTCTTTATAAGCTACACCCTGCAAATAACTGAGAACATTTATTTTAAATGTAACAGTATAACCTTGTTCCAAAACTGAAATTCCAATATACAGTGAACCCTGATGAATACTATATGTGACACCTTTCAGTATGTATGTTTTACCTACTTTCCTGTCAGTCCTTTTTCAGCTGTAAGTTTTGTAGGCTTTCCTGTTCTCTGAAACAGATCTTGGGTCCTGCAGTGGATAGATTGAAGGTAGGCAGATGGTTGAAGCCTCATCATAACCACAATTTGTAGTGAAGAGTATGTGCTTTCAAAATCGCAGCACACCTTCTTAAGGTGGGAACAAGGCAGATGATTTGTGATAGAAAGACGAAGCTGAGGGCGAAGAGATAAGCCAGCATTTACTTTCTGCTCAGATGAAAAAAGAAAATTACTAATGTTATATTGCCACATTCTTTATTTATTTCGTTAACAAGGAGAAATTTTACTCAAGAGTTTTGCTATTTTATTTGTCAAAATAGAAGTAGAACATGGAGTCACACTTTTAATTTTGTATAGTTTTGTATTTATAAAACAAGAATAAAATGTGCATGCTTGATACTTTGGTTTACTCAACCTGTTCTGCTTTCCAAGCATTAAAAATGTCTCCTGTCATCATGTTTTATTTCAATAATGAACCAGAAGAAAAAAGTCACAGCTAAAATGCATTCTTTAATGATTAAGTACTCTTTCCTCTTTTATAACTGCCAAGCTTCCAGAAGGCCTGTTCTGCTATTTGCTTCCCTCCTTTCTTCATTTTCTTTTGTGTTTTCCTATAGGGGAAGTCCTTAATTGTAAAAATAAGTAGAAATAAATATGATGTGTATGTTCTATGTAATGGCTTTCTGAAACATGTTGAAGTTATTCTTCTGGCAGTGTAGGTTACTCATTATTTGAGTTATTAATAATGTATGTTTTCCACAATTATATTCTCTAGGCTTAATCCTATACCTTCATTTATTTACTTCTACATCAAAAGTTGTCAATGCCCCAGTAGTTCAAAAGACTACCTGCTTATGACTATCTGAATTCTTGTCAACTACAGGCCAAATTGCCACAGGGTATGAACAGTTGCTAATAGAGCCCCTTTCTCTCATGTTTTGGTTGAACTTCCTCATGAGCATGGTGTGTTCTTCTCTATACTGGTTTGCCAGAAAGATCTGAGAGTTCAGGGAAGAGCATCCTGGTGATAAAAGGACAGAGAAGACTGATTGAGGAACAGGATTTCAAGAGCTTGACAGAAAATAACAGAATCAAAGAAGATGTGTAGCAGAAAGGCAGACGTATGGAGAATTACTCATGCCAGCTGAGATAGAGATATTGCTAAATCAGATGCTAGATTAACTAGAAGCATCAGGGACAAATTCAGGCAAGAAAGTTTAGCCTTAATAGCAGAAGTCTCTTAAGGTCCATAGGCTGTAAATTGACTGTACACGTCTTATAAGAGAGATTGTGGAAACCTCATGAAATGGATCATCTCAAACTAGAATGAGCAAATACTGTGAAAATGAATTGTTAGGAAGAATGTGCAATGTGGGCAAATAGAAAAATTGCAACTTTTTCATCTGAATCTTTTATTCTGTTATGTTCTGTTAAAGTGATAACTGTAAGCATAACATGAACACAATTCCATTGTATGTCATTGCTTTTTTATTTTGGTTTGGTTTTTGGTTTGGTTTGGTTTGGTTTGATTTTGGGGTTTGGGCTTCTTTGTTGGGGAGAGTTGTTTTAATTCAGGATTATCTTTATGAATTTTTAATTTCTGACAAATTAATGATTAATGTAGAATTTAATTTTTTTAATTCATACATTATGGATGGAAATTTTTCCAGACTGTCAGGTCTTTGGAGCTCTTAATTGTTTAAGACCCTCTGTCTGAGTGGTTTATCCTTTGCTGACTTAAGTAGACTAAAGTAAATGGATTAAAAAATTTGGTCATTAGATGTCCTGAGCATCTACCATGTATAGATTGCTATCCAGCAGTCATAGTTTACAATCTGAGTTTCTACAACCAAACTCAGTTACATGTAATTTACACTAAGTCACAGAAATTAAATACTGTCCTAAATATTCACATTCCTTTATTTATTTATTTTTATTTATTTATTTATTTATTGTCAATTAAAATTGACAATGTAAGCATTGTCAATTTTGTCAGAATGCTACACAAAATGTGTAACCATATAACAGTTTTACAGAATAGAATGCAAATGTATGTGCACTTTCTAAGACAGAAAGAGGACAGTATTGAGGAGGGATTGTAACTGAAGTAGAAAAAGAAGAAAGCAGTAACTTGAGACTTTTTCTTAAAAAAAGGATAAATTCAGTTGATGGAAAGAAAAACAATGGAAGAGGTGGAGGAATTTAAGAGTTTGCTTTTTTTGAAAAGCATTCTCTCTCAAGGAAGACTTGTCATTGCAGAAACTTTACATACATTTATTGTTAATTTTTAAAAGTTTAGCTGTGAATTTTGAAGGCTCACAATTTAGCTTTTAAAATAAAAAGGATAGTTAAAACCATCTATAAGCATGTACTGTGAAAGCTCTTAATCATGAAGAAAAGAGTGGATGAAGTTTCAAAGTTTCAGTGAAACCTCCAGCTGATATTACTGTTGCATTTTTAGGATAAGATGCCTATCCTTAAAGAAGACTGTGCTCCTAAAATTGACAATTAAAAGCATGCATGGTGTCTTAAACAGAACCAAAGACAAGGGGAGCTAATAAATAGTATTAAAACTGATGAGGTCCCCAACAAATTCTCCCTTCTAATGGCACAGAATAAAATTTTGCAATGTGTAAGAGGCAGTGCACTATTCAGATGACATCAGCATTCCTGAAAAATATGGGAAGTAGCCCAATACTACTTCCTTGGCTTCACTCCCATTTACTCCCCAAACACTTAACAAGTCTAGGGTACTTGTATTTTATTCTCATCCTGGTTAGTTTTTCCTTTTCTTCTGGCAGCTGTGTGAGAACCAGCAAAGCCCAGCTCTTTCTGCTTCTGTGACCTTTCACAGCTAGCAGAAGTCATGAGCCATTTAGTCACCCAGCTTGAAAGTTAAGGGTCTGTCAGAAATATTCAATCCCACAGTTTCCTCAAAAATACCCCTGCTTTTTTCACTTGGTGCATGGACCTGTTAAGAGCTGTGAGTGAAGATCAGGCTGACCACTTCTGCTTTCCAGACCAGACTGTGGAATAAAGACAGAGATGCTCAGTTTTGCTGTTTGGTCAGATTGGAGTTTGCTCGGTCTCTCTTTCCCCAGGAGAGCTTCATGAATAGTAGACATTTCTGTCTTCTTTCTCAGTGGAGAGGAAAATAACAAGAGATTTTTCACAAGTACCTTCTCTGCTTTGTAGCATTTCTACCCCTGCACAGCATCTGAAACTTTATTATTGTAGGATTATATTTGTATAATACCACTGTCTTCATTGCCATAGAGTAACTAGCTCCTGCTTTCAGCTCAGCATTGTGGTTAGTATGAACTATGATGGATCAGTGATGTGTGAGTTTAAAATCTTTTTCAAATTCTTTTAAAATTATAGAAAACCCAAAAGTAGTATCTTTTAATTTTTTTTCCAGAATAAAGTCATGCATGTGATGTAGTGTTTAACTGGACAGGTCAGGGTGAGTAGCTTCTCTGTCTGAAGAAGTAATAATGAGCAATGAAGGAGGGGACATGGAATTGCATGGGAAGATGGGCATTTACACAACTCCTGTCTTCTTCAGAGAGGGAGCATGAGAAGCCAGATGAACAACAAAGAGAGGAAGACAGAAAGGGCATTTGGACTTTTTGTTGCCAAGGAGGAGGAAGGGAAAGGGTTAGAAAGGCAGTCCTTGGGAGCCCTATAGAAGTGAAGGAATTACCATAGGAACAGATAGTTCTTGGTATGGTTGTTAATGAAAAGAAATTATGTTTTCAGCCTTCCCAGGGTTTTATGGGATTTCTAGTCTTGACATTTGGGACTTATTTTTTGATTAGTGAATTCATTGAGATATTGTATAATATAATCTAGTTAGGCATTTCTAAACAACAATAACAAAAAAAGAATATCTTAGGTACTTTTGACTTGTAATATTTAGTATGTTTCTAAATGCAGTTCATAGTGTATTGAAAAGTACTACTGGCAATTTTTAGCCTGGCACAACCGGAATGTCAGGCTTTCTGGCTGTCACACACTGCTTTTCACATGTGGAAACAATTGGAGAATCCCAGACAGAAGCAGTGGTTTGGATTTTTTTGTAAATGCCTGTGAATTTTAGTGACTGCCAACTAAGGGATGCTGACAATCTGTAGTGGTTCCAGTCAGAAGAGAATCTGCATTTTAAAATTTAGAAGATTTTTTTATTTATTACTCAAGAAAATGTAACAAATTTATCTCTGCTTTAGAAATCCCTTGAAATAACTTTTCACTATTGCAGATGATGCACTTGGAATCCTTGGAGACTTTTCAGAATATAATGCTTGTTTCACAAGTTTGCTTTGTTTCAAAAAAAAATGAATCTATCTCAAAGATCTAACAACCTAAATTAAGATTTCATCATCCTGGCTTCTATTTCATATGCAAAAGAGAAAAATTAATTAGTTAAAGTATGACATAAGGGAGAAGAAAGGAAACACTTGGCTTAAAAGCAAAAACTCCTGCATAGGAATGGCAAGTAAGAGATATGTAAATCCTGAGACTGTAATGGTAGAAATTTTTTAAAAAATAAAGACAGAAAAATTCAGTCAAGAATAACTTCAAGAGGAGTTTTGGTAATAGCAAGAGCTTGAATTTCTTGGAACTTGAAACTGGTGACATAAACACAAGAAGAAAAGAACAGTTTGGCCAGAATAGAAGGTGATTTTCTAAGTAAGATCTTGCTAAGGCCTGAGAATGAGGATTTTCTCTTAGTAACAGGATTTATACAACAGGATTGTATAAATTGAGGATATGGAACTGGTTTGGTTTGCAAATACCAAGCTAGGACACATCTGTAATTTTGTATGTTTTAATGCTTTGATTACCGTCATGTAAAGGAGTAATACAAAGGAGTAGTATCAACAGGGAAATTCTGTGTTGACGGTGTACATTTTAGTAATTTGCATTGCAGAATCAAGATGTCAAAGAGAAGCTTGTTCCATAAATCTAAACACCAGATGGGAAAGATCATCTAGATTGGCCTCTCACCCAACAAATCATAGAGCTTTTGTCCATGTAGCCTTTTGAGTCTGACCATAAGGGTTGGTGTCTGAATAATGAAGAGGATATGGAAGTGTTTCCATATATAGGTAGAGTTTAGGTCATGAGAAATTATTTCAGTCAGTCACGTTAAATATTTATAATCCGAAAACAACAACAAAAATTCTTGTTTTGAAAGAAATGTGGGAATGTCTTCGGAAACGATGACATTATTTGTCAAATTGAGATGAGTCCTTGTTTCTGAGGTTGTTCATTATGTAGCAATAGGAAAATTACTTAAGTGCAATTATCAGTCATGTAAAAATTAAAATTCCTGATTATCCAGGTTTGAAAACCTTAGCTACTTATGTCATGAAGTTACATATTTGATGAATTATTGCATCATGCTATTACATCTCTCACAAAAGTAATTTAGCAGTAAAATGTTTTCTAGTGTTTGTACGCTATAACTTAATGATCAAAGAAAGCAACATTTTCATTTATAAATTTAATACAGATTTGGGAGAATGATGACAGAGCAATGATTTCATTTGGCATGACATCAATGAACCCAGGAGTTTTGGTTAATGTTACCAATCTGTACGGGACAGGAATAATTACAAACATGGATATAAGAAATACAATAGTTCAACTGAAGAAACTAATGGCATGAAACAAGAATAATAAGATGTTCATTATATGAAGGGTGACCTCATTACCTTCTAAAGCTACCTGAGGAGGGGAAGTGGAGAGGGAGGTGCTGAGCTTTTATCTCTGGTATCCAGAGACAGGTGGGAATGTTTCAAAGCTGTGCCAGGGGAAGCTTAGACTTAACATTAGGAAGCTTTTCTTTACTGAGTGGGAGGAGCAGACATCCTGGAGAGGTGGTCGATGCCCTGAGCCTGTCAGTGTTTGAGAAGCATTTGGACAATACCCTTAACAACATGCTTTATCTTTTGGTCAGCCCTGAAGTGATCAGGCAGTTGGACTAAATGACTGTTGTAGGTCCATTCCAACTGAAATTTTCTGGTCTACTCTAGACTATACAAAAGAGAAAAGAAATTAATTTTTAATGTATTTGTAAACAAAATTATAAACATATATATTACTTTCTGCAGTTCCAGGCTATGTTTAGTGTTTTGCACAGCATGGACTCTACAAGCAGAGATGATGCCTGTCTGCCTTGTATATAAGGCAAACAGCAGGGAAGAAAAAGCAGTGGAATTGTCATGGACTGAGAGCAAGACCCGCATTTTTAAAAATTATCAGAAGTCTAAAAACAAAGTGATGAACTGAGCAGTGTGGCCTGAGGAGTTCCTACAACAACACAGAGCTTGTCAGAGGAATTTGGAGTTAAAAGCTTTTTGATTTTCACTATAACAGAGTTTGTTGTACTTTTTAGTGGAATTTAATGGGAGAATTTCATTCTATCAGTGGCAAACTCCTTTGTTCCAGGCAGAGCTGGAAGAATACAAGAAAAAGGAAAAACTATAGAAAATTGGCTTTTTCTTCTGGTATAGTTAGGAAGGGAGGGGAGCATTTCATTCCTTGATATCAGCGCTTTTCAGCCTAAGGAAGTTCTCCATGATTTTCACCGGAATGTCTGCTAGAGAAGAAAAGGAAGCATTTGTGCTCACACACATGGGAAGCTTGCACATGAGAGTATGCCTGAAAGAGTAAGGAACACTCTCAGCGAAACCTGCTCTGGTTGCAGGTCTTAGTGGTATTTTTGCTTCACCTTCTCTGTTTCTGTTTGTGAGATGTATTGAATTTCCCATTTGCAGTGAGTTAACCAAATGCTTGCTTAAGCTGTTTAAGATATTTTTGTGGCATGAGTGGCATATTGGACTACTAGGGGCAAGGATGGGAGGGATATAAAGGTGAAAGACTGAAGAACTAGGTGTTACAATTAGTAGCTTAATGAGGTAAATGTGAAAGTTAATAGGCAGCTCTCCCTGAGACAAACAAGGTCACCAGTGTGATTCATGCTTGTAAAGAAAATGGGAGATCTTACCTTTCACATTCTCATTCCTTTCATAGTACTATTTACTTTCACAGGAGAATGAGGAAGAAGTTCAGGGGTGGACTGACTATGGGAGGAAACTGAAAGTCAGCTCTGAGCTGTTGGTGTTCTGGTAGGGAGCCATTTAATTGCACACTGGATCCTCTGAGATATCTCCTGTGAGGGAAGGGAGCTTAAGGATGCCCCTCCTTCACTGTTAAATTAATAAAGTAGTGACCTGTGGAGAAAATCCATTTCAGTGCCCATTTTTCAATCCCTTGAGTATCCTGATTAAATAACTGACTATATTGAAGCCTCCAGAGTAGTTGAGTCATTGCTTGTGTTTAAACTACAGCACTTTTTTTCCTCCAAACATACAGTAATAAAATGGAATTCAATACTCTTAATCTAACTTATCAGAAGTCCTGAAGATATTGATGCTGCTTAACATCTGTAGACACAAAGAAAAAAGCAGTATCTCACATCACTAGTACGAAACAAAAACATTTCAAGTGGTTTATGCTACCCACCAAAGGGCTGTCTGTCATATTTGGTCTGAAGGAGATGGTGCTTGGGGGCTGTTGAGTGTGCTGGCTGCATGGGCAGGAGAGCACATAAAGGATTCCTGTGTTTACTTGGATGCAAGAATGAAATAAACTCCTAGGAAAGGCAGAGTTGGATGACTATTGCTGTGGTGCATATTTTTCAAATGCCTACAGATTATCACTCCTCATTGAACGCCCCATGCACAGGGGAAAATGGATTAGACAAAAACCTGAATGTGGTAACAAAGAATGGAACACACCAGGATTCTGGGAATTAGTAATAAAAAGACTGAATATGTAAAAAAAGTAATAAAAACATAGAGAAACTCAGATAATAAATATTTCAGAAAGTTTACCTGATTATGGTAGTAATCAGTGAGGATGAATAAAACAAGGACACTTCGCATAAAAAATATTGTCTTACTGTCTGCAATGCAGTTTGTTCTTTAGGAATTTCTTTGTTCCCTTCATGATTCAAAGTGAATGTGCTCATGCTTTTATGTTTCTTGTGTAGTGTAATCACCAGGCATCTCTCAGCATAGGGGAGTTTGCAAATGAAATGGACTGTTAATATCTTCCTTGGTGACTTTACCTGCATTTCTAAAGAATGCTTTTTGTATGTTAAAGATAAACTGCTTCATGGCTTACCCTTTTTGCAAAGGTATGTCAGAGAGCAAACAAAAGCTCCATTTCTGTGATGTTTCAGATGGGTCAATTCTTGCATTTTCATTTAGGTTAGGACTGTGCTTCTGAAATGATAGGTCAACCATCCCTATTTGCCATAGTTTCATTCAAACTGCAGAGCGGTTTTGGAGTGTGTGACTTGGCTCCTAAGCCACAGAAGCCATGTGTTCCGGGGTGCAGCTGGCAGAGTTCAGCCACTGTTGGGGTCTGCAGCCCTCGCTAGAGCCAGCCTGGTGGGAAAACCCTGCTGTGGGCATGGTTTCAGCAGGGGGTCCTTAAGAGGAAGGTGGCTTCCTCTTCTCTGTGGTATACAGGGATAGGAGGTGTGTGAATTGTTCAAAGCTGTGTGTGGGGAAGTTTGGTCTAAACATTAGGAAGCATGTCTTTACTAAGAGAGTGATAAAACAGTGGAACAGGCAAGGTG
The DNA here is from genome assembly GCF_000695815.1 of Acanthisitta chloris. Classification (NCBI taxonomy): domain Eukaryota; kingdom Metazoa; phylum Chordata; class Aves; order Passeriformes; family Acanthisittidae; genus Acanthisitta; species Acanthisitta chloris. Next base: position 113,692 of record NW_008663016.1, read on the forward strand.
GACAATGGCCCATGCCAGTCAGCGTTTTAAGAGGCTTTTGGACAATGCCCTTAACAGCACGCTTTAACTTTTGGTCTTTGGTCAGGCAGGTGGTCTGGGTGAACACTGTATGTTCCTTCCAACTGGAAAGAATATCCTATTCTATTCTAAGACCAACTCTTTTAGTCTGCAGCCCTGCTCCTGTTGAGTTACACTGCTTGCTGGTGGAGACATTGCCTTTGACCACTAAAAAGAATTCTTACACCTAAAGAAAAAGATTGTTTGAATTATTTAATAGCATATTTGTATTTCTTTCAACCAGAATTAAGAAATCAAACCCACATATGTCAGTAGACTGCATAATGAGCAAAGCAGATGTATTGAACTCTTCATTCCATGAGAAACTGACATTAAGGACTCATCCTCTAGGTTGCAGAGGAGCATCCCAATGTTCTTGTGAATGTACAGCCGTTAAACAGAAAAATTGGAACTCAATAATTGATTTTCTTTGAGCAAAATGCATTGAGGATATTGATCATTGTATCTAAGATTAGTATTATTAGTAATATTCAATTATTTGATATATTGATTTCTTGACCTAAACGTATGTCAATGTATAATATAAATCCCTTTATATTACTGCTGAGCGACCAGTATTAAGCACTATGAAGTTGCATTTTGTTCAAGTGCAGAAATTAGGGTGTGAGATCAACTAATTTTGAATTGCCAGCAAGTTTGAAGACTGTTTTTCTTTCCTCATTCTGTCCTATTTTTGTCAATAAATATGCTAAGACCCATTTTATCTTAATGAATACAAAATCATATCCTAACAGATACTCCTTGAAGTGTTGGGAGTACAAATCTCATTTTATGTGTATTGAAAACAGTAGGGAATCTCAAATCAGCTCACTAAACAGCTTTTCTGCAACACCTTATTGAGAAACAAAAGATTAATATAATTGCTATTTTGCTTTTCTGAAAGCGTTAAATCTGTCAGCCACTGAATTCCAAGCTTATATTGTTTCTACGTGAAGGATATTTGAAGATGAAATGAGAATAAACTTTATTAAAATTTGTATTAAATTAACTAGAATGTATGTCTCAGGGAGTGGTGTAGCACTTTGCATGTATTCCTCGAGATCTGTTGGGAGAAAAGGAATTGATTAATTAGAATGAAATGTTTAAGACTATTACACAAATCTAAAGTTTGATGATTTACAGCTCAAGAAAAACTGCAGCCTACACTTAGCAGTTTTCAGATTAATTTCAGATACAGACAGAATTCTCGTGTAAACAAATCAATGTATTACATTATTATTCACAGATCTGTTCTGTACCTGCTTTTCATTTTGTGTCAAGTTATCTGATAGGAGGCAGCATTAGGAATACCCTTGGGCCAGTCACTTTATCTCTGTGTGCTTATGTTTATCTTCTGCGTTAAGTTTTGACAAGTTTTTTCTGTCCTTTTTAAGTATTGTGAGCTCCAGAGAGGAATACCAGTCGTAACTGTGCACAGCTGTGGTGTTGTGCAGGCTGTAGTCTCAGTGCAGTAGCTGAATGTTATGGGTAATTTTTAAGAAACATTGTTCTGTTTCTTTAATGCTTCTAAGAGGTGTCAGTCTTACAAATGGTATTTTTGAATGAAAAGAATAACATTAGTATCCACAGGATGGGGGAGAGATGCTTATCTTGTAAGTGCAAGCCAGCAAAAATATTCAAGATTCCCTGAAATTCAAGGTCTTCATTCTGTATTTCTTCTTGTTACAAAAGGACTTGACATTAACTTAAATGTTTTAAAATTGTGGGAGCATTGAGTATGTGAGTATTTACCAGCATATATTAAGCAGTAAAATGATGGTTGCTTTTGACAGTTATACTGTAAGTGTCCATTCCTCATAATCTGGAAAATTCTGCTTCTCTTTCTCCTCCTCTATTACTACCATAAATCTACCTGAAATGAGAGGGAAAGCTAGCAAAGTTTATGTGTGCAGAATTTACAGCCAAACAATCAGAATTTCCCAAGACTGGACAACATGAAAGCAAATGTGTAAATTATAACTGGACTGCATTGAAAAAAATATTTAATAATTCATTTCAGTGCTCCTGTGTGAGAACAGAAGTATCATTTAAGGGATCACTATAAAGGGCAGGAGAGGGGGATCTGGGTTTTTTTCAGCATTGCTGCCAAATACAATTCACACTCTTATTTCAACACAGAATTATTTCAAAAATTAAAATTAAAATAACCCTGATAATTAATTGGGAAAAAAATGGAAATTACTTTTCTGAAAATATTATTGGCAGATACGTGTAGAAGTATATATCACACGGTGCCTGATGTTAGTACTAGTATTTGTCATTTTGAAAATGAAATTCACAAATATAATTCCTTTCCCTTCTTCCCACTAGGCAAACCAGTTCTAGTGCACGGAATGTAATAGAAAATACTACCTTTATGTGACTTGAAGTGAATTTTATGTTTCTGTATAAAAGGTGTCTGCATGAATGAAAGTATGCACACAGTGTGTAAAGAAATACTATTTGTATGGTACATATAGATAGCTGCTGTATGAACAAATATACACACATATGCCCACACAAATGCATGGGTAATTCATCTATGACTTAAAATTATTTCATTATTAAATTATGTTAATAAAACCAAAAATGCTCACCAGTTCCCAGGAGACACTCTGTGCTTTGGAGGCTGAAGTTTGCTCTGAATTAGTCAACAAACAAGAAATCACCTGTACCAGGATAATTAGAGCATCAGATATGCTAGGGCTACAATCTGTTGAAAGTCCTTTGCCTTCTTGACTGGACTTTGCATTAAGTTTCTTTTTTAGCAAATATTTGTTTGTGGTATTCCATTGTATACCTGTCAATCTAGGGCATTAAGACTTGTGGATGTCAGTGACCTGTTAGGAAATCTCTCTCTAACATCTGTTCTTATAACTATGCTGTGAAGCAGAGGAAAGCACAGATTGGCTTGTAGAAATGACAAAATATGTACATTAAAAGGATTATTCTGTATCATGAAGTATTTATTGTGCTTCCTACCATTTTTTTGCCTGAAAGAAATAACATAATTTACCAAGATAGTAGTGTTTTTCATGGGTTTGCATGTTTCTTCTGTGTAGTCAATGAAAAATTCATAAAACTCACAAGAAAAATATTAAGGGTCAGTAGTTCAGGGCATAGTATATATATAGGTATGTAATGCACAGTGCATTTTAAAATCTGCCAGTTTAGTTTTCTATGGATGCTTTATTCTCAATTTTACAACGTCAAATAAAATAGTACCTGTTGGAAAAATGAGAATTTTTAACAGTATTTCTTCTAGAAGTAGCAATCTTTGGACAAAGTTTTTAAGAATATAACTTAAATATATTTTTGCTTGAATTAACTGTTTTGAGTATTTCAGTTTATGGGATGTAACCTAATGAGTTAGTCAAGACTTATTCTGAAAGTAGACTTAAGTCTTGAAGAATGCATTGAAATTGTGAAGTTTTCATTGCAAACCTGTGAAGCCTGAAAGCCCATGAAAAATGCAATAAAATTAAAGATGAAATAAATATTCAGTGAATGTCTGCAAACTGAAAAGACTTCTACATTAGTTAAATCTTGCCTTGAAAATTTGTTTCTGTATTTTTTTGTTTTCACTTACTAATATTGTTGTTGAAATAGTAATTCTTTCATTTTTGTTATATTTTATATATGAATTTTCTTTCTCAGTTTTATTTTCTTTCCTCCCATTAAAGATTCCAGAGGCTTATTTTATTAGAGATCCTCATACTTTCCTCCTTACAAAGGACTTTATTAAGGTATATATGTTCTTTTCAGTGCAAAAAAAAAAAGCTCTCTCAAGACCTGAACTGCATGTCCTCACAGGTTAACATTTTCACATATAACGCCAGTTACTGGAAATGAGAATGGTTAGTTGGTTAACTGAAGCATGCTTGAAAGGAGGAGCAAAGCTTGTCTACAACATACTAACACTTGGATGAGTCTGCAGCCTGGGAGGAGAGCACCGGGTGAATTTTCTGGACTTTTTTCATGGCTGACTTGGGATATGCCTGCATTGTCACACAGTGTGTTGACCTCTCTCCTTGATGCATATTGCTCATGACAGTCCCTCTCTCTTGCCTGCAGGCCATGGAGGCGCAGATACAGAACTTTGGACAGACGCCATCGCAGTTGCTCATTGAGCCCCATCCACCTCGGAGCTCTGCCATGCACCTGGTGAGACATGACTGCTGGCTGGGAATGCATTCCCTTTGAACCTTTGGATCCCTTGTAGGTCATAAAGTACTCATTAAAGCAACACTTTTAATACCCTCCGTTGCCCATGGAGCCATATTTTCTTCTGGTAACAATGGCTTGCAGTGCTCTAGCAGAGAAAGGTGAAGGTGTGACTGGCTTTAGCTTCCTGTAGTCCTGGTTTTCCTTTTAATATTGTATAAGGAAGCCCCTATCTTAATAAACACACTTGATAAATACACATTTGCATTCTTGTGTCTTCAAGTGCTGGGAATGACTGCATGCTTCCCTTAGAGCGAGCATGTTGTTTAGTTTAAAAGGATGCATTGTTAGGGGCTGATTTATGAACAATGCCTGCTTGACAAAAATGAAGGATTGGAGTTCAGATCATGCTGAAATCCTCCCGCCCATTCCCCTGGGAGAATTGCAATGTATATTTTGAACTTTTATTTGAACTCCAAAATTCATTCCCATCACATTTTTTGCTTCTTGCAAAGTATTGTATGAAATCGCCAAACTGACCAAGAGACATCTCTGTGCCCCTCAGTGCCTTTGATAAAATGCTCAGAGCTAGATACTTTCTTTTAAGCTTAGTAAATCAACAGTAATACTTGCAGTAGTTTCAATCTTTTTATCTATCTACCAAGAAATCACTCTATCACTGTAAATGTGGAAATCAATCTGGAAGTGTTTGTTGTGTTAAGTAATGTGCAGAAGTCCAATTTACATAATATTTATTTTTTATTCTTAAGATATGGGTAGTATGTTTTTAATAAGAATTCAAAGTGATATGTAGAAAGGAATATCTGAACTTCTACAAACAGTTCTTTGTTATAACAGTGGTTGGAAAAAAGTCCTTAAAACCAGTACTCAGTAACTATCATTGTCCATTTATAAACAATTGTGTCATTTTAGAATCACAAAACAGGCTTAGGTTATTAAAACCTTATTAGGTTATAGACTCCCTAGTAAGCATATGCTTTACATAGAATTAAAGTGTCTCTGTTTGGAAATGCTGTATTTCATATAAGGAATACATTTAGAAAAACTAAATATCTGTGAGTTTTTGAGTCACTCTTGAAATTTCTTTTTTCAACTGTTGTAGTTTAGAGAATTACTATTTATGGTGTATTAATTAATTTTTTTACACATCTCTATCTTACGAATATTTACTGCTTAATGATTTTATATTTTAATGCATATTAATTACTGCTAACAGTTATTTTGCGCCCTATAATGATAACCCTTACCATACCTATTCTCTACTTATCCTCATGTAATGTTCCAATAATAGCTTCTGATCTTGCTCTCCTCCATCGCTAGAGTAGACGCGCAGGTAGTGTTGTTTTCCCTGTATGTGCACGTGCTTACCTGCTCTTTTTTAACCTCGTTTTCCCTTAGACCTCCTCACTAATTGTGTTATCCCTTCTGTTTTCTTCTGCTCTCTTCTCCTTTCTACTCAACAGTGTTTCCTTCCACAGAGCCCCCTCATGTTTAAAGATCAGATGCAGCAGGATGTCATCATGGTGCTGAAGTTCCCATCAAATTCCCCCGTCACACATGTGGCAGCCAACACGCTGCCCCACCTGACCATTCCTGCCGTGGTGACCGTCACTTGCAGCAGGCTGTTTGCAGTCAATCGGTGGCACAACACAGTAGGTAGGTTCTCACAGGCACATTTCATTCAAATTTTAAGACCTTAACAGTGCAGCTTTAATTTTGAGTGCAATTTAGGTCCCTCACCGTCCTGGGCACAACAATTTACTGTTTCTTCTGTTTTGTGTCAAATAATCAAAGCTTCTGTTTTCTCTGGTGTCATTCCTAGAAATACTCTCCCTAGCAGCAGCACATCACCATGGCAGCCAATCGATTTGTGGTTACATCAGGATCAGCCTTTGATATAATGCTTTTCAGGAGAGTGCTGCTGTTCTTGACAGAGCCAATATTAATATGTCCCAGGTTTCAAAAATACATACTGGCATACTAGAGAGCGTACGTCACTCTCTGCTGCTTGAGAGAGATTTCAGGTCTGTCCAGGAGCTTGTCATAAGCCTTCCCCTGGGTCACTTTAGATTATCTGGGACCCTAAACAAGCCTAAGCAATTGGAAACTGAACTATTCTGAAGAGAAGTTTCCTCATTCCCTCCTAAAAGCCCATCCAACAAGGCCAAAATTCCGTTCCAGCCCCTCTGCTCACATCTCCAAATTGCCACTAGAACTGCCCATGTCACCTGGGTATGTAGGTGACGAGGTTGTTCCAGGCATTGCTAAATAGGTAGTGGGGCATGTGGTATGTGAGGGAACAAACAGGTTTCATTTTTTAAGGTAACTTCCTGCTGTGATAGCCCTTATGCTGCAGTATCTAGGGTTCAAGGGTTTCCTTAACAACTGTCATTTGAAGTCATTTAGTTTAGCTGAAGTAATGTTGGCCTTTATGATGCACATGACTGTAAGGTTTTAGTTTTTCATCTATACTCTTGTAAAACATAAGTCATGTTGCAAACATGCAGAATTCACAGCATGAACCAACCATAAATTAAATTTCACACCATTTGGAAGCCTCTCGTGTAAATTGCAAAGAAAGGAATACTTTCTAAATGTATTATAATGGAAAGAGGCAGGAAAACAAAACTACTTAGAGAATCAAAACTCCTTGTAATGATTTTCTTGACTTTTACATCCTGCTTGGCAATGCCTTTTATTTTGCAAGAGGCTGATCCAGAACAGGGTATCAACTACTGACATAATGTTATTTTAAGAAATCACAACTGTAGTACAAAAGATAGGTTCATCTACAGAAATGTATACACAGACCACTTGTTATAGAATGTATGTAGAGCTTTACAGTTTATAAACATCAGGAGACATTTACATAGTCATCTCACAAGAGAAGCAAATGAATCTAAGCTAATACCAGTAAAGGTCTGTCCCAAACTGTTTTGATTTTGAAAGAAGATAGAGAAAGGAGGGAAGGAGAAGTTCTCAGAGCAGTGTTTTTCAGAAGATGTCAGAGCTAGCTGCAGACCCTGGTTTTTTTCACCTCCTTCAGTTTCTTACTGTAGTAGTAGAATATGGTGTTTATTCTCCAGAACACTGTATCTCCTATTTTGGATATTCTTGTGCAACATGGCAGTTCATGACAAAAAAAATGTGTTTTCATTAGTGACAATTTGATTTATATGCTAGGGAAGGTGCTCAGAAGAGCCAAAGCAATGCTATCTGTGCATGAGAGCAGATACACTAAATATGTGTTATCCAATGCTTGTTTGAACATCTTAAGGACTGCTCTAAATAGAACGAACAGGAATAATTGTGGCAAATTTACTGTAGGCCATGTTTTTCCAGCTAAAAGTTCTAGATAAATCAATGAAAAAGTCCAAGGTTCTGACACTTACAGGTTTCCATATGTAAGAAACTCATAATGATCTTTAATCCAATTATTTTTATTTTCTGCACTAAGATCTCAGCCAGTGCTCAAATGTAAAAAAAAAAAATCTCCATTATATGATTTTAAATGAGTTATTTAATGAATGTTTGTGGCTGCAGAAATCATGATGACGTTAGCCCTCATACGTTTATAGTTATTGTTATATAACTGAAGAATTAACAAATGCATATTTGTGTGGCACAGAGGAAGGAATCTTAAGAAATTAATAAAACAAATAGTAGGACGTTAATCCAATAATGAAGTTTTAAACCTAGAAAAGTCTTATGAAAAGGTTCATATGTGCTTTATTCTTCCTTTCATGTGTAGGCCTTCGGGGAGCCCCAGGATATTCTTTGGATCAAGCTCATCATCTTCCAATTGAAATGGATCCATTGATTGGTATGTCAAGATGAAAATGTAGCAATATGTTTGAAATTGGCATTTTCAAGAAGTATTGATTAAGCTATATTTGCATCTTATGCTTCATTTAGCATAGAAAATAGGAAAATATTTATTCTTGTCAGTCCTAGAGAACTAAAAGCATTAGTTATTGATGCTGAATGAATTACATGAGTGCTATTTGTTATTAACATCACCAGCAACTGGTATTTAAGAAACAACCAATTAAGTCAGTTACACTGTCAGCCCGTATCTATAATTCTGTTCTCTTATCAGGTCACATTAGTAAATTAAAATGTGATGGTCTGGTGGAGTTCACATATTTTTTCTTACAGCTAGCACTGTGTTTATCAGTGCAGATGCAGATCCATTTATTTTCATTCAGTTTATGATTTGGATTGTTTTAGTTTGCATTACTAAATTAATAATGAAAAGACTGGATTTTAAATTGATACATGATAGTATTTTTAAAATCCAGAATGTTTGAGGAAGTATTTTGAGAAATAGCATCTGCTGAAACTGTTAGATTGCAGGACTTCCAAACCATCACAATTTCTCTGTAATTGCAACTATTTCATTTGCAGTTATTTGTTTATTTTTTTGTGGTAATTTGAGACAGAAATTTGGCATAGTCAAGGTTCTTAGAGTCAATTTTGAGGCATTGGTGAGAAAAAAATGCATTTTTAAACATCTCCAGACAAAGAAATTTTTTTTGGTCTATGTCAATATGCATGGTTTAAAGATTTATGTAGAAGCACTTATGCTTCATTTGATATATAATGACAATGGTCTTCTCTTCAGTATTTCTCTTGAAAGCTAAGGCACAACTATTGCACCCACCTGTTCAGGAAATCTGAGTAATTTGTTACTCATTAACTTTCAGTGCATGGACGTAGAGGGTCTGCTAATTTAAACGTGTTCTTAGAATGTATATAAACATGATATTAACTTTCACAAGCAATTTTAAAATAGGGTTGGGTTTTGATTTTTTTTTTTGTTGAATCTCTTATTTCACACAGATTTGAGTAATATAAGTAGAATAACAAAAAATAGGAATAAAACTTAAGATTATTATCTGCATTAAGTTGTGTTCCTGTGTTAGGAGAAATATGTTTCTCAGAGTGATTTTTATCTCACCTAACATCAGTTAACTGAAGTTAGTTGTCAAGATTCCTGCCATAACTACTGTAGAAAGACAAAGTGTCCTCTGGAGTTGTCTAACATGTAGACAGCTATTACAAGCATGAGACGACTTGACATGTGAAACAATGTCTTCCTCTCCAGTGAGACTGGAGGGAGCATAGATAATTAACTCAGATTATATACTGAACTTACAGAAAGTTAATATTAAGTGAGAGGAAACACACCTTTATTGTATTGCTGTATCTTGTCTGTTGTGTCACAGGAAATAAAGAGCACATTAGCTGGGGAATCCCAGTACTTCTTAACAGCTCTTTGGCTGTTGGGGTGGTAGGATTCTGCATGAACCATTCCTTTTCCCTCTATCTGGGAGAATTTCCAGGTGTCATTGCCTCTTTTGACATTACTGCCTGTGGCCTGGCTCCCTGCTTGAGGAGTAGGTGATAAGACAGTCTTGAAAAAGCACATTAGGTTTGAATAGATTCATTGGTTGAATCCTTATATCTTTGACCTGGTTAAGCATCTGGAGGTATGGGGGAATGTCAAGGTCACACAGTACAAGCTGAGATATTTTCTGTAGAAGAGCTACCAACCAGCAAAAATTGGTTTTCTGCAGTATTGTTAGTGTTGGCTTAGTATTTTAAATGGACTTCCACCACTTTCCCCTAGTTCAGATTGGTTTGGGGGACTACTTCAGCAGAGCACTTAAATTATTACCACATATTATGCAGTGCATCAGGCAGTTTGTAAGAAATTGTCATCTCATGTAAAATCTTTTCTCTTATTCAAAGGGAAACTAGAAATCTCACAGTAATTTTGTATTTCTGACACCCATATAGACAGCTCTAAATGTTCATATTCAAAATGCTTACCCAACAACAAATTCACAGTTCATTGAAAGTTAAATGTATTCATTTTCTCCTGTAAGTGGATGACAGGAAGGTGTTGGAATGGCTTACTTGTAAAATGTGTTTTGCATTTCGTTACAGCCAATAACTCTGGTGTGAACAAACGGCAGATCACAGACCTTGTGGATCAGAGCATCCAGATCAATGCACATTGCTTCGTGGTCACAGCAGATAATCGCTACATCCTTATCTGTGGTTTCTGGGACAAGAGTTTTCGAGTTTATTCTACAGAAACAGGTGACCCTCAATACAACTCTCTGTTTCTTCTTGGGTCTCAAAGTGGACAAAGACTATTATCTTAATAGTACTATATCTAATGTCTGTGCTTACCCCTCAATATGATAAAGGGCAGTTTATAAAATCCTTCATTATTGTTTGAGCATAATAGGTTTAAGGTATTTTTTAATGGAAGTTAAAGGATGTAAAAGAAAATGGAAAGGAATACAGTTTTGTAAGCAGTACCTTTTGAAAGCCACAGTTATTTTCAGGAAACTGATCATATCAAAAGGATCAATCAAAACTTTTGTTACCATATTTTCATGGCTGTATTGTTTCTAGCTCTATTTGTTTCATGGAAGAAGGAAGTAAGTTGCATATTCTGCTATGGGAACAGATATTTTGTTTCTTTGTCTGATTGCTTAGCCTAATATTCTGTATATTGCTAAAAACTCAATGCAATAATAGAAAGAAGTGATAATCATAGTAAACAGTAGTTTGACATTAACATAGAACAAGTATACATTTTTAATATAATTATGTAGCACAATTATGGAAAAGTTCATGTGCTGTCTTTTGCATATCATTCATGAAATTCACAAATAGTGTTCTAATGCCATTGCTTAAATACTGATGGGGCTGTAACTGTAGTTAATATTCAGCAACTGCAGTACTGTCTTGCTTTTCAGAGATAAGGGTTAGACTATGGATTGACACAGAGCACAACCTTTAATAGGAACAAAAAAAAAAGGAAAAAAAAGTTTTATCTTGGTGATGTTTTAATCTTCTTGTAGCATGTAGTGAACTTTAATTAAGGGACATGAGGCCAAAGTTACATTTGAACTGAATATTAATTATATAGTTAATGATTTCTAAATGCTGCAATTAACTTAAAAAACTGAATTTGTCTCCCTTTGCACTCCCTCCAGGCAAATTAACTCAGATTGTGTTTGGCCACTGGGATGTCGTGACTTGCCTTGCCAGATCGGAGTCCTATATCGGGGGTGATTGCTACATCGTGTCTGGGTCTCGTGATGCCACACTGCTGCTTTGGTACTGGAGTGGCCGACATCATATTATAGGTGACAATCCAAACAGCAGTAAGTATCCTCTAAAAAATGCATTCCTGAGAGTTTCTCTGTCACACCTATTCATTTTAACAGTCCTTCTGTCAGCTTCAGAAGTTATTACCAAAATATATCAATTGCTTCATTTACAGGTTGAAAGCTGGTATAAGAAGAGCACCACAAGCTAAACAATTTATTGATTACTAGCCACAAAAGTGTTTAAACACTCTGTGCATGGTAACTGATAATAGTATGGGAGTAGTTCTTAAGTTTGTAATTGCCTTTATCACATATCATCATGTCGTCATAAACTAGAACAAGATGGTTACAGCCTTTAAGTGACAGGACATATATCACTATATTTTGACTTTCCTTTCCCCAGAAATATTTTTTGGCATTTTAGCTTACTCCTTTTGTGATACAGCATGTGATATCAGCTGCTTGCCTTTGCTAAAAAAGAATGTCTCACATGCCATGGAATTAAAAGAGACTGTCTTGAGAAAGGCCTTTTGATAGCAAGCAAACCTTTGGAGAAGCAATGTGACTGAATGAAAATAGAAAAAGATAAAATGTCAGGAAAAGTTTGCATTTTATTTGCATGGGACTATCAGTGCTTTGCAGAGTGAAGGGAACACAATAAAAATAATAATAATAATAATAATGTTAATTCATATAAAGGCACTTAAAGTGCACTACTAATTTAAACGTACCTTCACCCAAGCCCGAAATACGACCAACTAAAGAAAAGAATAACTTTTATCCATATACTAGAGCTGTTTTGTCCAAGAGTAAATCCATTTAATTTAAAGCAGTTTCTGAATTCTGATTATTTTCAACACAAGGTTATTGCCTCTTTGGATAAAAATGGAAGAATCCGTCACTATTGGTTTTTGATCTCTGATTCAAATACTGACTGAAGGCAGTACTGTCGGTTACAGACATATAAGTGAGAGTATTTCTTCAACTGAATGGCCAGTAGCAGAGTGGTTTTTTTGTTTCGAAGCATATATATTGTTAATTTTGCAGTACCAAACTTTTTATTGAGGTTTAAATTTTTTGCTATTTGTCTGCAAGCAGAGCAAAGGGGAGATACACAAAAACCTCACTTTTGCACCAGATTTTCTTTTGCTTTTATAACAGAGAAGGAATGGGGGGGGAAAAATAAAATTGTGTTCCAGTAACAAATTTCTCTAATTTTTATGTATATTCCAGGGGTTTTTTAGCACATAATTCTCAGATATGGAGAAATTCAGTCTGAAAGGGATTTTCATGTCTGAGAATCTGTTTGGATTGATGTCATTTTGCTTCTTTTAATGTCTATGTGATTCATACGTAGTATTAGTCATTTCTATGTTAAGAGAAAACTAAAAAGAGCTTTCTCCTTTCATTAAATTAAAAACCCAAGACTTTTCCTTTACCTGCTTCGATTATATGGGACTTTGACAGCCTTGCCATTAGCATGTTCTTTCTGGCTAATACAGACTGCTTCAATTCTTTTCCAGATAGAATTATTTTAGTTCTGATACTGTTTTGCCATCACTTACATATCTGAATGCACGAAAGTAGTACTTTTTGGTATCTCGGGTTTAATAGCTTACCTGCATAACTTTGGAAGTGTCTATCTTGGAGAGCTCTAATTTTATTAAAAGAAAGATATCAGTTGGCTGACAGATGTAAATGAAAAGAAAAATGAATTGTATGATTTGTTCTCCATCTCTACCTGTATATGGACATGGTGCTATTTCGCTGAAGGCCTTAGAGTGAGATTAATGGGAGACTGTGCTGCAAATAGTCTTGTCCAGTCCAGTGAAATCTTACAGGCACAGGTAACAGAACTCAGGAAAATAAATGTCCAAGTCCACTGTGGTAGTTTTGAAATATATTGATAAGATTTTTTTAATATTTGTGTTGAAGACATGTTGAGGAAGAGTTATGTCATCACTATTGTTTCTATCTCTGTTCATTGCATTGAAGTTACCATGGGTATGCTAATTATGTACTAGTACTGTACTACAACTAGAACTTCACATGATGCAAACATATCCTTATTAACAGCTACTTTGACTTTTCATGAACATACATTAGGAGGGATAGATCACATGACTGCTTGAAAAACAAAGAGCCTTTAAAAACTTGTGCAGTTACTAAATTTTTCTGCTGAAGTAATAACTAGTAGTGTCTGTTCCCTACTAAGAACAGACATAATAGTTGTCCTATGACTGATTCCCTGTATACTAATTTTTGAGAGTGAAGCATTCTCAACAATCCTCATGAAAATATATTTGAGTTTTGTACAGTTAAAGCCACCAAAACAGTAAAGAAATATTTCCTAATGTACTCTTCTATAGTTGCTGGTGGAAGATTAGGATTTACCTTGTAGGAAAAAAGGAAGTGAGATGTTCACTGTAGGCCAAATCCAATTACATAACATCTTTAGAATGAATTTCCAGAAAGATGTAGATGATATTTTCAGAAAGAAAAAAGGGGCATTTATTTTTTTAGACCTGTCATCTGGAGACACAGATAAGGTATTTTATACCACAGACTGTAAGAAGGTGAAGAATTCAATGAAAAATGTCAGGTATAGTAATTATCTGGGTTAGGTGCTTGACTTTATAATTATCTTTTAAGCTGAAAGACAGTTAATTATCAATTTTGGCTTCAATATATCCAATTACCAAAAGGAACTTTAATTGTTTCAGAAAATCTTAAGGGGAAGAGAAAGCAAACCCCCAGTCTTAAATAGTTTGTGTAGTTTAGCATTTGTGTAGAAAAATGTAGATATAATTTCACTCAAGAACATAGCAATCACAATCATTTATTGTGAAATTCTCTGAGGCAAATGATTGTCAGACCAAACTTCCTACAGATTCTGCTAAAATTCCATTATTCCATAATCCATGAGGTAGATAAAATCTTTACTAACATGTATGTCAATAACCTAACCTTTCAGACTTGTGTAGAGCCTCCTGCTGACATACCTGTACAGCCGTGTGCTCAGTGGGTGACCTCAGCTGTGTCTGTGGGAAATACAGAACCAGCTCTGGTTTAAAGAGTAAAATTGAGAATAAATTGTATCTTGGAGATGACTCTTGCAGGTGGTGGTTCTAGTTCAGTAGTTAAAAACTTGCCTATGAAGGCATGGTGAGCTTCATTTTATAATTGTAAAATAATTCTTCCAATCAATGCATTTATTAAGTTATCACTTTTCATCTACAGTAAGTAGCAAAAACAAGTTTCTGGTTTAGTTTCCACTTATCACTATTTCTTGACACTTCTCACAATTGCTGTGAGAAGACTGAAGTTTTACCAGATTTTAAATACAATGTTTTCCATGGAGTAGCTTTCAAAAGTAGCTTTCAAAAAACATTCTGGTTAGAATGTTTGTGGAGGAAGTGGGAGACTAAGTTCTTTCCTCTAGAGACTGGGAGAATTCAAGCCCTCATTCCTGCATTCACAAGCATATGCTGCCCATCAGCTATAAATTAGTGTGGGAGGGGCCTCTGTGAGCCTCCAACTTTGGTAGAAAGCAAAATTTTTTTCTGTGCTCTTGTTTATGATCTGATGATGGGATATAAGTAGAGATAGAACAAGAAATCAGGAGTCAAAACTGCAGCATGTA
>NW_008663016.1:128723-143723 GCF_000695815.1 Acanthisitta chloris
TATTTGTACATGGTCCAGCAAACATTGGTTTCATGGCCGTGCAATGGCTAAGCTCGAAGAGTGGTGACAGAAAAGGTCCTTTTCCAGACTAGACTAGAGGCTGGTGCCTGGGGATGCTCCTGGAAAATGAAAGGTGTGTCATGATTTCCTGTAGGCTGAAGGGCAGTTGAATGCAGGGTTTTATGTACATTTGAATCTCCCTTTATTTCTTTATCCGTGCTTAGTTAAGTACCACGTTTGCAAAAAACACTGAACTGAATGAAGCTTAGTCCTCTTGCCAGGGTCAGATATCTACTTTCTAAGCCAAAATTGCCCATCTGAAACAGCCAATCTGAATCTGCACCTTATTAAGTTGATGACCACATTATATAAATCTGCTGCAGTTGAGAGAACAGAGAAAGGAATCTGTTTTCTCTTAGGAAGACATGGCACATGCAAAGGACATAGTTTGCTTATTTTAATTCTTTGAAGTGATATGGGAAATGTAAATCTTTGCAGTTCTTAGAGACTGAATAGAAAAATTATTCTGATAGAGTTTGACAATTTGTGTTTTGATTTTTTTTCTCTTATGATATATAGGGATTTGTTTTAGCTGCGCACTAATTTGTATACAAATTTCTTCTCACATAGCAACTGTATTAGTCATCACAAAAAGGAGCAAAGAGAGTACATGATATGCCCTAGAGTTCAACATGTATCATTGTAGTTGTTTTACTTTTATATCTTATGATTGCTTTATTGAATGTCTCTTTCAAACAAGTGACTTTGAAAACGAGAATTATCTCAGAGTCTTTGAGCAGATATACCAAAGTGGATGATAGAATTGCAGAAAAGTGAGGGACAGATGCTTTCATCTGAAACAGACACAAATTCAGAAACTAATTTGGAAGTGATAAAAATTAATTTGCACACTTTAATTGGAATCAGACTCCTGCATGAAAGAAAGGAAGGGTAGGCAGCTTGTGCTAAAAGCTGATTGAATTTTTTGTCAGGTAAGTATGTTGGACTTGGCCGCTTATCCTCTTGAGCCTCTCTGTGCAATATATTACATTCACCCTCTGACTGGTGTTCTTTAAAAGGATCAATGCTATTCCTGTTTTGTCCCTAGAGCCTGAAATTTCATTGATCTTGGGACTTGACATTTCTCATTACCTATTGTAGCTTCTGTGAGGATGGTCACAAGAGGTGTGAGAGTTAACCCTGCTTTTTCTAATGGGAGCTGTGCTGACCATCACAAAATATTGTGTCTATCAGCCCTAAGCTGAATTTGTTTAGCATTGTAAGATAATCTTCAAAGGTGCTAGCAATTCATCCCATGCCAGTGAGTGTATTCTGTATATATTTGAAAGGGAGGGTAAGCATTGCCATAAAAGATCTTTGTCAAGTTAACCTGCATTTTTTTAAGTCTGTCATGAAGCATATCTTTCTGTGTTCATTTTACATAACATAATTTTGAAACAATTTAAAATTGGGAACATTGAGGGTTCTACAAGATTGTATCTTGAAAGAGTAGTTATGCTGAACTCAGAATATTCCCTTATTCTTTAATATCTCTCTACATTTTAGTATGTCCTAGCTTACCCTTGAAAGGGCAGCAGTTTAAAAATAGCCACTGGTGTGTTCTGTACTAAGTGGACCGGATGGCTGGCTGAAGGTCCTGTACAAGTACGTGGGCACACGTGCTGTCTGTCTTATCTCTTTAAAGAATTACTATGGTACTTGTATGTTTGTACAATTTAGATATTAATTTTTTTAATACAGTATCACAGCACTGTTCTGCCAGAGTAGAAGCTCTGAAAACTAGTTTGTAATTTTTAGTGGCACAGTCCCTACTCTGGTAGCCAAAGGCATCTCTCTTCTAAGACTGCTATGTAAAGGTTAATGATCCAATCCACCTGAGTTAATGCAGTTATCTCTAGTCTTTTATCAACAGATATCTGTGCCCATGCTTTGCTGCATACCCTATGGGAGCTGTATAGTGAAGGGTGGTTCAGCAATTTGCCAAAGTTCCCAAAGCAATTTAGTGGAAGAGACAGGAAGAGATGCTACAAATCCATACTGTCCTGTCCTCTACTGTATTTTTCCTTTTGGAGCACAGATAGGTGGAAGGTGCCTGGAAGTCCACTCACCTGGGTGAATTGTTTGTAGTTATATACAATGCTACTCACCTTCCTCAGCAAATAAACCAGTTCTGCCAGACTTGAGAGTATTCTGAATTTATTAATATTTTTCTGTTAGTGATCTTTCTTTTACAACCATTACTCCTTCATGTTGTGGACATTATTATTGACTATTTCCTGGTCTTAGATATTCATTTTTATTGGTTGTAGCTTTAACTTTTCATTGAACTCCAGGATGTTTTTTCTGACAGTTAAAATTCAAAAAGGTTATCACATTTTCACTTCCATGAAAGCCATAGTATTTTCTAAGATTTTTTTCTGATGAGTATACCCTTAAAAGTGCAAATAGTAAAGTAAATTATTTTCAAGAAATAATTCAGTTACAGCCTTGTACTTGCTTTTGTCTAAGTCAGAGAGTCAATGGAAGATGGAATTTGCCTTGTGCTCTCATGTTTCTTTCTACAGTCTAGAAGACTCCTAGATGAGTCCCCACAGCAATCTGTACACAATTGCTGGAAAAGGACAATATGAGAGAAATAGTAACAGTCTGTTCTCTTTCCTTCCCTCTTCTTTTCTCCTTACCATTCAAGAGCAGCATTTGTTCCAGAAGAACGTTACAATAGTATTAAGCATTACACTTTTCAGCAAGAAGGGAAGATGTGTTTTATTTTGGACTTTGCAGAAAATCTTGCCTCTTTGGAAATACAGCACAGATTTATTTATTTTTCCTTCTGCCCTCTAGAAATTCAGTTCAAAGGTTCTCCTTTGGGGAAATTACAGGGAGTTTACAGTGATGGTATCTCAGTTCTTAGGTAGGATATTTTCACCTGCAATTCCCTTAGAGCTGCAGCCTTTGACCTCTGGCTGCATCTATCAGTGGTGATGTGACAGTGACAGAATATTTTGCTAGATTTTGAATGATTCTTGGAGTTCACAACTTCTGTCCTTAGCAATAAAATGCAATATGACTGAGGTTCATGCCACAGCCTTTTCTGCAGAAAGTATCACTGAATGATTTTTTTCTTTGAGCCCTTAGGGGAAAAAAATCCCATTTTCTATTACTGTTGGACTATTACTCTTAATAATGATATTCCATTATTTATTTGTACTTACTGAAAAACAGGACAAAACAGGACTCATAGATCCATGTTTCTTATCAGCATTTTCCTTTATAAATCAAGAAGTCAATTAAATATGCTCATTTTGTATATTCTGAAATTTTACAGTTCCCTGATATTAGAGTGCTTTCCCAGGAAACATTCAGGAAAATGCCCATTTGAAAACTGCATTATTTCTTTTTTGGTTTTAAAATTTTCTAACCATTTAATAATTCCAGTCATTCACTTTGGTGCAGTCTGATGACACCTCTGTAATCAGATCTTAATATGGACAATTCAGTTTAAGTGCCCTTTTTTTTCTTTTTTTTTAGTATTTCTGTTACGCCTTTAGAGAAAACAAAACCTCTAACAGCAACACTAACAAGAAAATTATAAAAATCTAATTCTCAAAATATAGGCATCTTTGATGAGATACATGAAGCATCTTTCTCTGTTTCTTCTGACATCCATCCTTCCCTAGCATTAAATCTCAGTTTTCAGTTCACATCTTTGGTTTCCAGACTTGCTGGGGTAGCTGTTTACATTAGAGGTAAAAAAGTATTGATGTGTCTGTACATTGCAACAATAAGACCAGTTAGATTGACTCACCCTATACTATTACGTCCAAAACTGGTTTATAAATGCGTGGTTGGTGGTTCTCAGCTTGTTCAGAAAGCTGTGAAAATACATGAAAATGTTATTAAAATGTTGATGACAGGAGATGCTAGGGTTTGGAAAGAAATACTGTAGATTCATGCTGGATTTTCAAGAACTATACTGTTCTATACCTTTCTGGCTACCCAAATTTTAAGAAAGAAGTTAAAGATAGAAGGCACAGAAATGAGTTGCTATAATGGCTGAAAAATGGCAAGCCCGTCCCTTCAAAGGAGTTTATAAGAGTTTGGTTTGCTTAATTGAGTCAAAACAAGAGACCAAGAGGGAGGATTTATTCTGTAAGTACATAAGTTAGGGAAAACACTAGAGAGGGAGAAGACCTGAAGCTACAGGACAATGCTGACACAAGAACAAAAAGAGATGCTAGGTAGACAAGAACAAATTCAGACTGAAATTCAGAATATTTCTTTCCTTTAGAGTAGGACAGGTCTGGAACATCCTTCCAAGTCAGATACCCAGATAGCCATTTCATTAATTTATTAACTGGCTTATATGATGTGAGTGTCTGTAATAAAAAAGACTAAATCCATTGACCCACAAAAGTCTATCCAAGCCTCCATTCCTAATGGGTATCTTTCAAAAATTCATGTAATATTGCTTTGCTACTCAGGTAGTTCCCTTCTTAATTTGTTTTAGTGTTTAACTGTATTTCCAGTTAGGAAACTACATTTTATTCCATAGTTGAAATGTGTGCATCCATTTACCCACTGGACCTCACTGTGCCGCTAGCTGCAAGATAAATTTCTGGGCTATCAAACATCTTTTATGCCTGTGACTCCCAGCTGTGGTGGTAAAGCCATAATTTTGCTGCTTGTGTGGTGAAGAGAGAAAACACTTTAAACACTGTGCAGCCTCCTGTCTTGTTCTCATATCGGTTGTGTGACCCTCCTTTGAGCTCATTTCTGCAAATGTGAGTACAAGACTTTCATCTTTCCGGTCTGCAGTGGCAATGTAGTTCTTGCCTCCTACTTGCTCTTCTAAGGTATTGCAGTGACAGTTCATGCTGAGGGAGTTTTCCTTTCTGGCTCCATAAATCCTTCTCCATATCACTTCCTTCCAGAACGGAATCTCTTGTCCAGTGAACAGAGCTTGTGCTTGTCCAGGAGCATCACCCTTCCACCCTGCTATATTGAATATAAATAAAACACACTTTGCTACCTTTTTGTTTAACTAGGCAATGCAGAGAATGTTACAATAATGGCTCTCTCTTGTCATTATACAGTTGCTCATGGAACTTTGCATCAGTTTTATACCACAACCATATCTTACCAGCAAAGATTTTATGTCATCCCATAAATAACAGTATTGGTTAGTATTTGATCAAAAATCAACTCCCAGCTCCTCACTGGACACCCTAATTTCCAATATCCTTATATGTAGCTCATAGTATACACCTCTCCATGGAAAAAAAAGTTAAGATCATTGAACCAGCTTCTATGCCATCCATTGTCCACAGTCAGTTCCATTAAAACAGGTTTAAGTCAAAACATTCTATTACTAAGACAAATATCATGAAAAAAATACATAGAGACTGTGTATCATAGCCATCTTTATCAACTATACCCTTCATCCTATCAAACCCAGATCAGACAAGGCTCCCATTCCAATACAGCATGGTAACTGGTATTAATGAGATTTTTGCTTCCAATTCTTTATTGACAGAACTGTGGATTAACCATTTTGTTATTTTGCGTAGGATTAATGTTACAGTAATTCATCTGCAGTTCCCTAGGTCATTTAATTTATCCTTTTTGGGTATTTGAACTACACTGTTAGAACTCCAGTCCTTGGAAAGATCCTGATTTTCTGTATTTCATTTGTACAATGTAAATGTAACCAGACAAACTCTGCATTTTCTAGCAAGTTGCTAATGTTTTTTTTTTAGCAATTGACTTCATTTGCCTGGCAAAGCAATACCAAATACTGAACAATTAGGTTGTCTGCATCTGTTGTTATTAGAAACAATAGAAATATTGCTGTTTGCCATATAAACACTCCATAAATGCACACTTGTTTGAACCCAAAATAAAATGTATTTCAGTCCTGAATATAAAAAAATTAATATTTAGGGAGTAGTCTATCCTATTCTTTAATAAATTGTGATGAAAATGGCATAGGCATTCACAACAATATATATATTATATAATTATGTATATAACCATTTTTAGGCATATTTAAATATGTAAGCGTTCCATGTGTCTCTGAATCAATAGCATCTATGCAACCATAGTATCTTTCTAGTACTGTACTGTTTCTCTTCTTACCTCCAGTTTCTGAAACAAATTATGATTAATATAGGAAAATCTTCAACTCATACTACTCGTTAGGTTCCCAGCAGAAGCCTGGAGACATGTATGTTCAATAGCAGACATTTACATTGCAGCTGCTTTTAATACTGCCACGCTTTGTGTTCTTTTAATTAATTCATTAATGCATTGGGAAGTTGTGCATATGAGACCTTATGATATCTGAATACATTCTGCTCAGAATCCTAAATGTGAGATATTTAAACACACTGCACCTCTCTTTGATGCTTACTGGTTTGAGGCAAATTACAGCAAAGTTCTTTTGTTGATAAACCAGGTCTGGTTTGACATTCCCTGTTGTGTTTCTTTTTTTTTTTCACTTTATTTTTTTTTCTAACAGGTGATTATCCAGCTCCTCGTGCTGTTCTAACTGGTCATGATCATGAAGTTGTCTGTGTGTCAGTCTGTGCAGAGCTGGGACTTGTTATCAGTGGTGCTAAAGGTCAGAAATGTTTTTATGATTTAAGTCTTAACATTTTTAGAGTCTTTTTTAGTCATACTTCTCAGACTTCCCTCAAGCCACATATATCTGAACTATCCAAAGAATACTCTACTAAGCATGTTATAATTCTGGGGGAATCTGAAGCAGTTTACTCTGAAAATTGTTACTGTCTGCATTTATTAACTTAGATGCAAATTAAGTTGATAATTCCTTCCAACCATCAACCTGTGCAGCTATTCCCCCCAGATCTGGAAAAGTATTTGATAAAAATTTATACAATAATTCTAATGACATCTAGTGATTTTGAAGAAACACGTTGATAGAGATATGTGTTTCAGGGAGGGCCAGCCCCAGGTTCTCCACCCTGACCTTAACTGAATTGTGGATTGTAGGACTGACCTCACTCTCCTCAGCAAGGGAAGCAGGGTCAGTTAGCTTTGGCTTGGATTTGTGTACAGCATTTTTATCCAGTGGGATTTTTCTGCAGTGGTCTCTAAATAATGAGGAGATGCAGGTTTGTTGTTACCTCTCTTAAACTTTTTAGTCACCTGTTCACACTTTCTCCCTGTTACTTATCTGTGGAATCCAGAGCACCCAACAATCGCTAACACAAGTCTTCAAAATACCTTTCCAAACCTGCAGCAGTCTCCTGTACAGCTGGTAATCAATGTAAAGCACTGGCCTCAATGAGTGTTTGCTTCATCCTTCCTTACTCTGTTTCTCCTTGATTTGTTCCATTTTACTTGTTTTGCCCACCTTCTCCTTCTGTCCCTTAATTCCATGTTCACTTTTCTTCCCCCACTGCCATCTCTCATTCAAATTCTTAATTTCTCAAATTGCATGTCTTTTTCTTTTTTCCTTTCCTCTTTGCCTCTCCCTTCTCCCCCTTTTTTCTTAGTTTTTTTTTGTGCAACATCTCTCTTCTCCCTTCTTATTTCCTTTCTTTACATCACCTTTGTTCTTCCTTAAGGTTCTTTTTCCTTATATGTGTTTCTGGCTCCTTTCTACTCCTATATCCACATCCAGTGTCTTGCTTTCTCTGTCTACAGTGATGCCTCTTTTATTCATTCCCCTGGATATCTTTGTACTCCTTTTTAAAGTTTGCTCCTTCTGAGGGTAAGAAGGATGTGATGCTTATTCTGCCGGCTTTTGCTCACAGCTGAGCTCCTGGGTTATTGTCTTTTAAACTGCCTTGGAGCTCAACATTTATTTTCAAAGCTGAGTGTGAAACTTTTGAGTAAAGCCATTTTTAACAGGAAATCCTAATGGGTCATTAACTCTCATAATGGCATACTACATAACAGTCATAGGCAAAGTCAAGACATTTGTGAAAAAAAATGTACAGTGATGCTGAACCTAATTTTTTTTCTTGCAGCACTGGTATTTCTTACCCTTTAAGGCAGCTTCATACACACTTACTGCCATAATAATCTACACTTTCCAACTATCTTTTTGCAAATTTTCTCTTCTTAAAATAGATGGAACCTGTACTTGGTTATCTTCTACTTCATTTAAGTATATGATGGTTTGGTTACATATATTTTTAGAGGTAAATGCTGATGGAGGACCAAACGCTTTTAAATCAACTTCAGAATGTATTTATAATTGATCAAGAGAAGTGGAGGCCCAGTCTGTTCACTGAGTCACTCTTCTCATGCTCTTCCGCTAGAAACTCTAGTCCATATACAAAAAAATGCAGAGACAAAATAATTATTTTTTAATTATTGCTGTTTTCCAGGAGATGACTTTTTTAAAGCTTCTTCAGGTTCTCTCCTTTCCATCCCATTCCAGTTTTGTAGATTGTATCTCAGGGCAGTGCTCTGTTGCACTTCCATCTTGCATAAGTGCAGCCTGTGCTTCCTGGTGGGCAGCTGTTCCTCCAGGGCTGCCTGTGGCACTGCAATAACACACACAGCACTCAAGAACCTGCTGAGGCAGGAAAACAGCACGTATGGGACTCCTCTGAGGAAAATCCTGTACATCGGGTTGATGTTTGCACATTTTTACCCAACAAACCCAAAAAAGCATGATCAATCTTTATGTCCTTGCAGTGGCATCCTAAATCATATGTGCCTTTTTGTGTCCACAACCACTCAATATGAAGGTATTACACTTCTCTTTTCAAAAATATAAAAAGATAATTATTCTAAAGGTGGAGGCATCACTTCTTGTAATGTTCTGGCACTTCAGTATTTCCAAAGATGAAGCTCAACTGTTTGATAAAATAAATTAATTCAATGGCAGTGGTATCCCATGGATGCAGTCAAGCTTGAGCTCCCTCTGTGTAAGGCCTTATGCAAACACAGATAAAAGCCTGTACCAGAGGGTTCACAGATGAATGCACTGATGCTATGATTCATTCTACCTGGGCAAATCCAGCTGCTGTGTGAATTTCAGAGAAGTTAAGAGGGCTTAACATGAGGTGCCCAAGTCTGCCAATATGAATTTACTTGTAGGGTCATGAGCCAGTTGTATAAGGAAGAGGTTACTGTGCTGTCCAGGAGTATCATGTGATTCATAAAAGAAAACATTTAGTATTTACTCTGACTCATTACATTTGTCAGAGAAGAGACCCTTTTTCTTAGTAAGAACACAGATCTCAAGTTCAAAAGAGCTTTCCTTATAGATCTTGAAATGGAAATGGCTTACTTCTGCATCTTAAAATGCACATTGTAGATTTCATAGCTGTTTGTTTCTTTCATGAGCATAATAAAAATACCTTAAAATCACATATTAAAATCTCTCTGGAGTAAATCGGATTATAGTGTGATCTTCTAAAATCTTGTATAGTCCAAGTATCATTGTAACTGTTGACTGTCAGATTTCTCCCATTGCTAAAACAATTCAAGACTGAAACTTATGCACATAACTTGTTCAGTGGGGGAGAGGATATACAGGAACTGCCATTGTCTATAGGAGAAATATGCAGTAAATATGATTATGTACCCTCTGGGAGTAGTTCCTACTAGTCACTGATAGGGCCCCATCTGTTTAATGTGAATGAGCAGGCTAAAGAGAGTTCATGTTGTTGGGGAAAATCAGTAAGACTGAGGGTTCTGAATGCTTGGAAAGAAGAAAGAGTATTTTAGAAGATAAAACAATGAAAACTCCTTCCAGTTAAAGTAAATAATACACTACCATTAGGCATGTTGTATCTTTTTTCGTAATATGGTAGCTCTTGCATTTCTTTCCCTGTCTCATGTTTTAAATTCTTTAAGCAAACATTTCAACTTATACCTATGCAGGACTAATGTGATATAAATGTGTATTATGCATTGCCTTTGTGCACAGAATATATACTTTGTATAAGCAGTAAATATATGATATATTGTGTTTTCATGTACAGAAGGTCCTTGCCTAGTACACACAATTACTGGAGATTTGCTGAGAGCCCTGGAAGGAACAGAAAACTGCTTGTATCCTCGCTTAATTTCAGTATCTAGTGAAGGTCACTGCATCATCTACTATGAACGAGGACGGTTCAGAAGCAATTTCAAACGGCAAACTCTTAGCTCAGATGGAGATCAATGATTCAACCAGGGTAAATCTAAATGCAAACACACATTTGTTGTGTGTCACCTTTATTTATTACAATAAATTGAATTTATTTGCCATAGAGTTTAAAGGAAGTCATATAGGGAAAATTGCTGCCTCTTGGTTAAGCCATTCAAACACATATTCTTTCATCACCATCTCCAAATACAACTCTTAGCTCAGATGGAGATCAATGATTCAACCAGGGTAAATCTAAATGCAAACACACATTTGTTGTGTGTCACCTTTATTTATTACAATAAATTGAATTTATTTGCCATAGAGTTTAAAGGAAGTCATATAGGGAAAATTGCTGCCTCTTGGTTAAGCCATTCAAACACATATTCTTTCATCACCATCTCCAAATACAAAAGTGCACTTGAGCTTTTCCTGAATCAATAAGAACATATAGTTTATGATCCCAGACGATTCCTAGAATTTTTGTTGGGAATTAAATTTCAGTGGGATATATGTCTTTGAAACAAAATGCTCTGAAAAGGCTTCACTCTTTATTTATTAGCTAAGACATGAATTCATGCCTTCAGGGCTCTGCTCTGTCACTGGCTCTCGAAGCAGCATTAGGAATGCAGATCACTGCTCTGCTTTAGGTGTTAGCGATGGCACCGAGTATTGTAGAACAAACTGTGTTTTGTAGAAATGTTATGTGCTGAACTCAAGTATTAGCAGATTCAGTTAAAGAGCTTTTTTTGTTATATATCATGTTTTATACCACACAATTGTTTTATTTAAAATTTGGTGATCCAAAATCTGTTGGTTTTTTTACTGGGGAGAAAGAGGAGTGGGAGCCTTTTTTTTATTATTTAAAGTAAGAAATGCTTGTAAGTCGATTAATATTTTTTTTAATATTGACACATTTCCATGAAAGCTTACTGGGTGCTTAGGATTTGTCTTTTTCTCCTGAAGGCCATTCTCCTGAGCAGCGATGGGCAGAACCTGGTGACAGGAGGAGACAATGGTGTAGTGGAAGTATGGCAGGCCTGTGACTTCAAGCAGCTCTATATTTACCCTGGCTGTGATGCTGGCATAAGAGCTATGGATTTGTCTCATGATCAGAGGTGAATTTGTCATTCATATTTGTATGTAAATGCTAAAATTGCACAAACTATACATCTCCATGTACTTTAAGTTATGAATTTATGGTATGCAGTCATTAACTGACTGTACAAAATGTACAAAATCATTACCCCAGTTGTTATCTTGTTGATTTATCTAACTCAACACTGCTTCTGATCCTTGAGACTCATAATGCAAGCACTTAACATTAAGGTGAGTTCTTATGTCATTAAAGCCAGTAAGCCAGACACTCAGCTAGTAAAATATGACTGAAATTGCATTAACTTAAGAATGTAAGAATAGTCAGACTGGATTGGAATGCAGTAGTGTCTATTAACCTATGCCTTAAACCAACTACAAAAGTTTGTGGTACATTTATGATTTTCAGCCATGTAGAGCTTGAGAACTTCTTGAGGTGCATCTATCCCATAATGTGTAATACTATCAGTGGATCAATCCACCAGGAGTGAGTGTGGCCCTTTTCTTTGTCCTTCCTGAGTAGTGGAGATTCAGTAAGCAAGACTAGATTTTTGCACCACTGCTGTGGCACTACAATGCCCACTGTAAATGTGCAAGATACATGAACCTGATCTCTCAGTCTTCTACTGTCCTATGATTATAATGTAAGCCTATATGTTACATTTATGTAGGGTTAGGAGTAGATTTGCTATTTGCATCATGTATCGGTCTTGTATTTCTTATCAATATACAAACTCATAACATGCAAAGAATTCATAGGATATTAGACAACTCATACAGCATTCATTTAAATTTATTTTTTCTTATACTTTTCAACATTCCTATCTATTTTGTAAAGCAACAAAAACACCTTTAAACAAAATAGGTACCTAATTTATTCATGTATGAGTAGATGACTTGAAACAAGTTTTTTGTCTCAAACTTAATCTAATTGAAACTAACTTACAGGAAGAAGCCTATTTGCTTCTGGAGTTTCGCCAGTTTATACTGGCAAACAGTACTGTGATCTGTTTGAAGAGATTTATTTACACTGAAAAAAGTTTTCCAGCTAGCATTTTTTCTCTATTCCTTATTGTAATACCAGGCTGGGAAGCCCCAGCTGTGCAAAGTTCTTTAAGGACTTGCTTAGCTTCAATCACATAATTAAACAGAGAATGGCTTTTGTATGGTTTCATAGAAGTGGCACTAGATACCTAATCCAATATTAAAACTTGGCTACCAGAGTTAAAGGATATGTGATAACTGGGAAATCACCTCAACTATTGCAACCAGAACATATATCTGGGCCCACATTTCAATTTGAAGCTTTTTAGGAGTACTAGTGTGTGATCAGTTTATGATTAAGGGATCCCAGAGGCATCTCATTCTGTCTGGGGGGCCCTATGATATCCAGCTGATCGCAGCTGCAGCCCCAAGTACTGAGCACTCCATAGGTCCTGTGTCCCAGCTGCCAGCCAGCATAGATATGTTAGCCATCCTGGGGCACCTCTAGTGGCACAAGGTACCTGAAGTTATGTAGTTGGGTTCTAAAACATCTGAATGAAGGTGTTTTGGCATAGGTGTCTTCATGTGAGCTAAAGGAATAAGCTTCTGCAGTAACTGTGGTGCTACAGCCAGTGGAACCTAAAAGACAACCTCACTCTAAAGTACCTCTCCAGTAACCTGTAGAGAGTTGGTCTCAGGCTGCACTGAAGGTACTGATTAGAGCCTAATTTGATTACCTACCCATAGCCACTTAGTATTGTTGGAGATACCTCAGAGGTCTGAGGTGCATGCCCGGGGTGACACATATGACTAAGTACCTAGTAAAGACCCACACCTTTCTACAATGGCAGCTGGAAGCAAGGCAGAATATGTGAGAGCATCTCAAATGGCATGATGCTGGAACACCTCTCCTACAAAGACAGGCTGAGAGAGTTGAGAGAAGAGAAGGCTCCAGGGAGACCTCATTGTGACCTTCCAGTACATAAAGAGGGGCTACAAGAAGGAGGGAGAGTGACTTTTTACACAGGCAGAAAGTAACAGGACAAGGTGGAACAATTTTAAACTAAGAGAAGAGATTTAGATGAGATGTTAGGAAGAATTTCTTAAGGCATGGTGAGATGCTGGAACAGGTTGCCCAGAGAAGTTGTGGATGCCCTGCCCCTGGAAATGTTCAAGGCCAGGTTGGACAGGGCCCTGGGCATACTAGTCTAGATTCTAGATTCTAGATCTAGATTCTGTGATTCTAAGATTCTTTGCTTTGACCTATGTGAAGGTGACTGAATGGACCTCTAGATCTCCCTTGACCATAATGGCAACATGGAAGTTTGACTCATCTCTACCTAAGTGTAGCGTCTCCACTGCAAACTGAATCCCACCCACCAGCTTAAACTTCAGATGGTGTTGCAGACTTATAGATTTTGTACTTTTTATGATGAACCATTGCTGGAGAAGGTAAAGGAGAATTAATAGCATCATCTTTGATATCTTTTTCAGAACTCTGATTACTGGCATGGCTTCTGGCAGCATTGTAGCTTTTAATATAGATTTTAACCGGTGGCATTATGAACATCAGAACAGATACTGAAGTGGAATGAAGAACTGAAAGCCCAGGTAAAGCTGAGAGCACAAGTGCTGCAATGAAAGGTGTAGTCTCTGGTGGAAAACCACGTCTGCATTGACCTCCGTTGTACATTCCATTACACCCAGCAATAGCTGTACATTGTAGTCAGCAACCATTTTACTTTGTGTGTTTTTTCACAACTGAACACCAGCTGCTGAAAAGCAAGCTTGTATCATGTAAATTATATGAATTAGGAGATGTTTTGGTAATTATTTCATATATCTTTGTTTATTGAGAAAAGGTAGTAGGATGCGCCACAAGAGACTTTTGAAAATTCTGGGGAACCTTGTGTCCAGTTATTTCAATGTTTAGGCTTTGAACCTAACATGCATCCCATCTCCAGCCTCTTTTCAAGCTGAGATTAAAAAAATATGTTTGATACTTTGTACATCAGATGCACATCTTAACTTTAAAGGGATACTTTTGTAAAAGTAAAACCTTGTATAAAGAACAAAACTGTTTCTTAATTTTATTGTGGAGTTACAACTTGCATGTACTTTAAACCTGATGTCTTGAAGGAACAGGTGCATTCACACAAATCAAACTGGAGATCTGCCTAAGGGTACAGCTTGTGTTAAAGGGTTGAATTTGGGAATAAACAGTAATTTTGACATTTCCACCAACACATGTTTTTCACTTTTTGATTCTAAAGTTTACCCCTATTAAGTGGAGTTCTGCTCATGAAGCGTTTGGATAAAAAGCCATCATTTGCCATGTTTATATTTTATACAATAGAAATTAATTTCCTCCCTTTTAAATTCAAAGACTAGAAGGAAAGGGAGCAAAGATGGAAGTTTAGTTTAATGCTTTGTAATGCATAATGACTCCCAATACAGACAAAGTGCTATACTTCTGGATTATTAACATTTGGCATACAAATCATGGGCAAGAGAACCCCCATTGATTTTTTCCCCCTTATTTTCCTCTGAGGAGCTGAGTTTATTTGACAGCCTTAGCTTCATTG
This sequence comes from Acanthisitta chloris, assembly GCF_000695815.1. Taxonomy (NCBI): domain Eukaryota; kingdom Metazoa; phylum Chordata; class Aves; order Passeriformes; family Acanthisittidae; genus Acanthisitta; species Acanthisitta chloris. The sequence goes on from NW_008663016.1 coordinate 143,520, forward strand.
TAAAGGTGACTGAGGTTATTCTTTTCAGTTCTTCTGAAAATCTCACCTGAAGCCACTCAGACTAAGGCACTTCATCTTTTACAATACTGTAATGATAAATATTGGAATAATTTTCTGCACATTGTACTGATCAAATTACACACCCAGGGGTATATACACTTTAATTCATGTTTCTTCTTTGTATATTTGGTGACTGTATTGTCA
>NW_008663017.1:0-16089 GCF_000695815.1 Acanthisitta chloris
ATGGACCTTACCTAGTCCCAACTCCTTGGCATGGCCTGACATCTCTTTGCCATGCAGCCTTGACCACCCTTATCCAACACGCACTTTTCCACACGACATGGTTTGGGGGGTTTATTCAGCTTATCCACAGCTTCATTACTCTCCCCACTCTCTCAACACCTGTGTACACACACATGTCAAAACCACTCAGCCCAAGCCAGCTCAACACTCTGCCAGCCCTGCCAGTTAAGGGCTATTTCCATGACAAAACAAGACCTATTGTCCGACAGGGACAGTGCCTGTGTGCAAACACACGTGCATGACATATCTGGCTCCCATTTGCATAAAACCAGTTAGGAGATCTTTCCAGCTGACTGCTGTTTAACAGAAGTGCTGGAGCCCAACCTTGGGAACGAAGCAGAGCCAGGGCTGTCTCATGGGAGAGTGGGGCTTTGTGTTAAGCTCACACACAGTGGGGCTTCTAGAGGGGAGAACTGTCCCTCACCAGCATCTTCTGGGCAGGAGCCAATTAAAATGCCAAACTTTAGCACCTTGTTGTGAGCAGAATGTGCCAAAATCCTTTCCACAATAAACTCCCTTTCCTTCTCTGCTGCTCTTCCCTCCTGTCTTACTCCCAAGGTGTGTCCTCCACTGCCAGGGTTCAATTACCAGTAGCACAGACAGTATCTGTCCTTGTTTGGGGACCCCAATGCTCCCATCTCAGAGTGGTGGTGCAGAGGACTTCTCCTACTCATGTGTGATCTGAACCCTCTCCACTGCTAGCACAAGCAGCCCCACACTCTCCCAAGTCAGCACACCTTCCTGGGGAGGTGGTGGATTCCCCATCCCTGGAGGTTTTCAAGCTGAGACTGGATGTGGCACTTAGTGCCATGGGCTAGTGACCACCGTAGGGTTGGACTTGAGGATCTTGCAAGTCTTTTCCAACCCAGCTGATTGTATGATTCCATGATAATAATAACTCAGGTTAACATGGCAAAAGACATGCTGGAAAACTTCAGGAAAAAAACATAATTCCTATATTCCTATATATATTTTCAATGACAGAAACATCACTATGATAACCTAATGCCAACCAGAACCAATGCACAACTTTCTATGTGAGCTGAATCCCATCACACTAGCAAAGATGTACAGCCTGGCAGTCATCAGGACATGCTCTGGCTGACAGAGCAGGGAAAAATAAAACACACTGACCAGCTTCAAAATATTTTTCCAGCTGGCAAAGGAACATTGGAGATGTTCTTCTTCCTCAAGGAAAACATCACTTAGGAGCTGTCAGCAGTGATGATGAAGTCCCTCCTGTAGTGTCATAACTGATGTCTCAGGAGAGCACTGGGAGATGTGGTGAGGTAAGTGCATCAGTGAAACTAAGTTCAGCACAGAATCACAGGGATGATGTGAGTACCTGAGATGTTAGGGCATTAGAATCACAGAACCATCAGGGTTGGAGGAGACCTGAAAGATTATCCATCCCAACCACTAACCTGTCACTGCTGGAACCCCCAAACCCTAACCCAGATCCTCCAGTGCCACATCAGACACCTCTGAAACACCTCCAGGGATGGTGACTGCACCACCTCCCTGGGCAATATCCCAGGGCCTCAACACCACAACAGGGAAAACATTTCTCCTCACATCCAATCTGACTCTGCCCTGGCTCAGCTCAAGGCCATTCCCTCTCTCCTCTCCCTGCAGCCCTGGCAGGACACACATCCCTCACCACCCCTGTTATGGTGCATGCTGTTACCATCAAGAGAACATGATTTTTCCAGTTGCATCCCATCACAGGGTACTGCAACAGCAAGAGGAAGCACAAATATCCAGGGACCTGGCACACCCTGGAAAATGGGTGAGAGAAACCAAGCACAGCAGGGAAGCAAAACATGGGGATCACATTCCATTGCATGGTCTCACATGCACAGCTGGGACAGTAATCCCCATTTCCTAAACCCATGTGCTGATCCTCCTGTGCTGCTGTTGAGAAGCTGTAACTCCCAAGAGAAAAAACAGTATTGATGGGCTAAAACTAGCTGCACCTGATTTCCACAGGGAACCACTTTAGGAAAGGTCCCAAACCTGCTGAGTTTGGCAAAATGTTCATTCTGGCCTCAACAGACTTTGGAATACCCCTGAAAATGGTCTGCAAATACTGGGAAGCAACTTTAAAGCATAGAATAATAGAATTTTAGGGGTTGGAATGGAGCTCAGAGCTGACCCAGCCCCAAGCCCTGCCCTGGGCAGGGACACCTCCCACCAGAGCAGGTTGCTCAAGGCTCATCCAACCTGGCTGTGAACACTGCCAGGGTAACTCTGAACAGTTAAGCAAGTGTAATGCTTGGCATGTACCTCTGCATAAATACCATAACCCAACACAGCAGGTGAAACTCCAAGCTGGTTCTCCACTTTGGTTCCCATAACTGATCTCTCAAAAACACAAAGCAGTGAGAGCTGCACAATTTAAGAACAAGGAAATGCAACAGAGACCTTTGTATCTTCCCAGAAATCACGTGGCAAATCAATAGAATGAGGAAAAGGACAAGTTCACAACAGTGTTCTCCAATGATGGAAGTCACTTGGCCTGCATGAACTTTTGAGAGCTGAAAACTGCTAAGGATAAATAATCTCTCTTGATCTCTGAAGCAGAAATCATTGCTGAAATGCCAGTTCAGTGACTTCAATTAGAAAATGCTGTTGGAAGACCTTACCATCCCTCTTTCCTACTAATTAATGTCTCTGCTTAATTCAGCTGCTTTTCCTATCCTTCTTCCTAATGCATTCAGATCAGCAGATGTGTTAATGTGAAAAAAAAAAAAAAAAAGCCCTGATAACACATAAAGGCATTGGAAAAGTAACCACTAGTTATGTCTGTGACTTGATCCTTTGGTAGTTTTGCTGAGTAAGATGCCAATGACAATGTCATTTCCTTGCACATAAATCTTTCTGTTTCATTTTAATCAGAAATGTGAATTGAAATCTGAAAAAATAATTCTATTAGTAAGCTGGATCTAAACTAAAGGTAGACCCTCCTGCAGCTGTCCTCAGTCCAGGTCTCTCTGTAGACCTTTCCTACCCTCAGGCAGAACCATCAGTTACATATATACACTTACATTCTGTTAATGAAGTGCAAAGCTATTTAATAAAATCTAATGAAATAAAACAATGCAATAAAATAAAATCTCTTTCACTACCTTTGAATTACAAATAGCATGAGCTCCACCATTCACCTGACGTAGCTAGCAAAGTATTGTAGATGTCAGAGAATCCAATATTATAAAGCACAGACTAATAAGTCAGGACAATGTTGATACTGATGCCATAACTATTATTAAGGTTTTAGTCTTCTAAATCCAGGGGACAGAGATTTGGTTTAACAACTGATTTGTCAACACCACAGTGTGTTAGAAAATGATCTGCTCACAGAAAGGTGATCTGTTTTCCCTCAGGACTGAGCCTGAATAAGGTGGGGAGTCAACTTTTCAGAAGCAATCAACATCATCCATCAAACCCCATGTTGGTAAAACCCACCTAAACCCCTCTTGAAACACATTTTCCTTGCTAATGGTGAGGAATCTTTGTCCTGCCATGCCACAGAGACAGAAAATGAGCAGCATCCCAAACAAAGGCCAAACAGGCTGATTGAGAAGAGAGTTGCAATTAAAGCCTTCCACATAGTAGCCAGAAAAAACAGACTCAAAATATATGGCACATGCAGCAGTGATTTTTTTTAAACTGAACACTGGACTGATTGTACAAAGCTGTCCTGGAGAAGGGAGGCAAAAGACACTTGGCACCATACGCTACATTTGAGGAGCAGCACTCATATAGGGAAGTGTTTAGATATCCACAGACAGTGTTTATATTGTTAATTGAGTCTCTCCAGGCAAAACTGGGTAGAAAACATGGTAGACCGAGCTGGGCTAGGTTTAATACTGTGTATCAGATGGTTAGTGCCTGGAGAGCATCCAGTAATGGGCATTATCAGGGCACAATATCCTGAATCTCTGTCAAGATGACTGGGTTGGACCATTTGTGTACAAAAACTGGACTGGGTGATGTTGCCCTCAGTAAAGGCACTAAATTGAGAGTAAAAATACCAAAGCAGAGCACGGAGACAGAGTCTGCCCAAAGACTTACTGTCATAGCTTATACCTGTTTTCATGCAGCAACATCCAGAGGGGGGAGATGGTAATTGGGTCTCTTTGTTCATTCAGTTCTTAATCTCTCTGTTGAGACTGACAACGGGGGAGACCATTAGTGTCAGCTCTCCTGGGACTTTCTGTTATTAAGGCTACTTAAGCTTTTCCAAGTAAATTGCATGTGTCAAACTAACAGCACACAGTGATGGGCAAAAAAAAAAAAAAGCCATTGCACAACTGCTCTCCCTTTCTATTGATCCACCCAGGTGCAAGGGGGAAGGGAGAAGACAAAACTCTGGAGACTTCAGCCAATTCTTTGCAGTTCCCTGCTCCTCCCACTCATTATATTCTTATTTTACACTACTTACAGGCAATACATCAGTCATTCCCTCAAATACTTTCTCTCAACTGCAGGTTAATGACTGGGCATACACAACCCTATCAAAGACTTGCAATAGTCACCAGGCTGGATACACCTCACCTAACCTAAAATTTATGGAAGATTTGGTCTAGACTAGTTTAATTTCCTTCTACAGCCAAGGAAGAAAGAGAAACAACTGTAATACAGTCGCAGGAGGAGTGTCCTGGGTTCTTTCTGGCCCCTTGCTCTGACCACAAAGAAATCTCACCTCATTTCACACACTTCTACTTAGACAGTGAGAACCCCACACATGACAACAAACTGGCCATCCATTAAAGAAATATACAGAAGTGTGTGTAAATATATGTCTCTACTTCTATTTCTGTATGGTGGATCATAGAATCATAGAATCAACCTGGTTGGAAAAGAACTCCGAGATCATCCAGTCCAACCCTCCCGTGGTCACTAGCCCATGGCACTAAGTGCCACATCCAGTCTCAGCTTGAAAACCTCCAGGGATGGGGAATCCACCACCTCCCTGGGCAGCACATTCCAATGCCTGAGCACTCTCCCTGCAAAAAATCTCTTCCTAATCTCCAACCTAACCCTCCCCTGGCAGAGCTTGAGTCTGTGCCCTCTTGTCCTGCTGCTGGTTGCCTGGGAGAAGAGACCAACCCCCACCTGACTCCAACCTCCTGTCAGGGAGTTGCAGAGGGTGAGAAGGTCTCCCCTGAGCCTCCTCTTCTCCAGGCTGAACACCCCCAGCTCCCTCAGCCTCTCCTCATGCCACTTGTGCTCCAGTCCCTTCCCCAGCCTCGTTGCTCTGCTCTCATTAGACACTTTGCACCCAACTGCACAAGAGACTGTAATTGCTTCCTGTCAAGGTTTATGAGTGATTTACAGAGACTTTACTTCCCTGCCTTGCCTCAGAGCTGGCAGTTCATCAGGGAATCTTGATGGACAGTGGGCTCCCCTGACCCTGTGTGGTCCTGAGAGCAGTTGTTCCCGTTCCTGCAAGGTCTCTCCTAACACCTGACATGTCTCATGTCTTACTACCTCCCATTGATTTCCAAAGGGACCCACAGTGCATTAATCCCCAGCCTGAAACCCAGCAGAGGGAAGGGGGAGAAGGAACCCTCTGTGCAGGATCACAGAAGATTATATTTAGCCCAGTTTGATCCTATCCTCAGTAATTTGGGCAAAAAAGAGCTCTGGCTCCACTGGGGGTGGGGAAGAAGGGTGTATCTATCTCCCAGTGTGCTGTAAATAAATCAGCTAATCCCCTTCTGAACTACTTGGCTCCTCCAAAGCAATTATTTTAGGAGATGCACAAAGAAACCAGCTAATCTGTATTATCCATATCCAGACATATCCATAAGGCTCATGGAATAACTCCCAGATATTTCTTTCCTGCCCTCACTGATAACCACCTCATGCACACAGTCACCCATCAGGGCTGGTAGGTTTGTGCACCAGTTTGAACATCTCCAGCAGCAAGAGCCAAGAGTCCCTGGCTGTGTCAGGCACACAGCACACAGATACCAGGACTTGGTGCAAAACAGCGACAGAGAGGAGGAGAATGATACAGAAACAGAACTAAAGAGCATTACAGGCTCCTGATAAACCTCCAGCATTGTATGGGCTGCAGAGGTAAAACACCCTGCTGGCCAAAACCTTCAGCAGGGCTTTTAAGCAGGCAGACAGGAAATTTGGCTGTACTTGAAAGAGGGAAATTGAGGTTAGATGTTAGGCAGAAGTTTTGCCTGTTGTGGTGGTGAGACCCTGTCCCAGGGTGCCCAGGGAGGCTGTGGCTGCCCCAACCCTGGCAGTGTTCACAGCCAGGTTGGATGAGCCTTGAGCAACCTGCTCTGGTGGGAGGTGTCCCTGCCCAGGGCAGGGCTTGGGGCTGGGTCAGCTCTGAGCTCCATCCCAGCCCCTAAAATTCTATGATTCTATGATGATTCTATGATTCCAACCCCTAAAACTCTCTAATTCTATTCCCCAAGCCTCAGCATCACCAGCACAGAGTCCAGGAGAATAAAACCCAAAGTTCAGATGTCAACTTAAATTCTGTTTTCAAACTTCAGTCATTCCCTGTAGCACAATATCATAAGGAAAGGGAGCAAACAGCTCAGCTGCCAAAAGCTTGCCTAATTAGGGGGAACTTGTTTGCTTCACATTGCTTGAATTCCTTTCTCTTTGCCAGACAATTGACTAAGAAATACTCCTTTCCTCAAAAAAGCACCCAAGCAGAATAAATAGAACAACTAATATAAACTGGCAGCTGTAAATTAATCTATATAGTGGCAGTCTGGAAGGCTTTGTTCATCCCCACGGCTTTGTGGGCTGCAAAGCAGAGGAAACAAAAACAACCCCAAATACTCGTGCACATCCGCAAAGTGGTCATTAAACAGCAGCGCTGAGGCTTAATCCCACCAGATGCTGGGAGGAAAGAAGCATCACAGCACAGGCTCAGGGCACTGAAGGGTTGTTGTGCCAAACCAGAGCTGTTACAGTGCTGGCACAGCCGACTGGAAAACAAGCAGCTGTACACACATTCACACACAAGCAAAACAAGGGAGCAAAGCAAGTTCTCCCCTTGCCACCTAAGTTTCTTCCAAGGTTCTCATCCTTTTAAAACTGGGATCATTTGAGCATGTTAAATGCAGATAGCAGAGTATGTTTTTAGTTGTGTTTTCTCAAATGAATTCCTGTGCCCCCAGTTCACACTCATGCACTCTTAATGCAGAAATTGGAGTGATTGTATCCATGTCTGTCATGGTGGTTTTTGTGTTCTTGCCAATTTAAAAGAAGATGAAAGTAAGAAAAATGATGGAGTTGGCACAGAAAAACACTCTAATTTATCAGCTCTTCATTAAGGAGGAAAAATATCATGGAATCATAGAGGTTTAGGGGTTGGAAGGGACCTTAGAGATGATTCATCCCAAGCCCTGCCCTGGGCAGGGACACCTCCCACCAGAGCAGGTTGCTCAAGGCTCAGCCAACCTGGCTGTGAACACTGCCAGGGTTGGGGCAGCCACAGCCTCCCTGGGCAACCTGGGACAGGGTCTCACCACCACAACAGGCAAAACTTCTGCCTAACATCTAACCCAAATTTCCCTCCTTCAATTTGTGCCCATTGCCCCTTGTCCTGTCCCTGCAGTTCCTAACCAAAAATCACATAGCTGTTCTGTAATAGTTAATGCAGCACTTAGTTATTAAGCACTTTTTTTCCTCAAGCCTATCTCAAGCAAGTTATTACATCTTAATCCCTCTGCAAACTGTAGCAAAATATTTATCAAAACCTCTACTGAATAGTTCTAGAACTATTTCTATAACACTGAGCTGGGAATGAAAATGGAAACAGGAGGCTGAGTCTAAACTCTTAAAATATTCAGGTGATAATCCTGGGCTGAGCCACAGGAGTGTGGGCAGCAGGGCAAGGGAGGTGATTCTGCCCCTCTGCTCTGCTCTGGGAGACCCACCTGGAATCCTGCACACAGCTCTGGGGCCTCAGCCTGAGAAGGACATGGAAGTGTTGGAGCAAGTGCAGAGGAGGCCACAGAGCTGCTCAGAGCACTGGAGCATCTCCCTGTGAGCACAGGCTGAGGGAGTTGGGGCTGTTGAGCCTGGAGAAGAGAAGGTTGTGTGGAGAGCTCAGAGCACCTTGCAGGAGCTGAAGGGGCTCCAGGGAAGCTGCAGAGGGATCTGTGTTAGGAGCTGCAGGGACAGCACAAGGGGCAATGGGCACAAATTGAAGGAGGGAAATGTAGGTTAGATGTGAGGCAGAAGTTTTGCCTGTTCTGGTGGTGAGACCCTGTCCCAGGGTGCCCAGGGAGGCTGTGGCTGCCCCAACCCTGGCAGTGTTCACAGCCAGGTTGGATGAGCCTTGAGCAACCTGCTCTGGTGGGAGGTAGGTGATCTGTAAGGTCCATTCCAACCCTAACATTCTATGAGTCTTTCTATGAGTCTATGATTTTTGCCTCACAGATACATTAACCAACATAAAAAGGTATTGCTATACTCAACATAAATAGAACAATATACTCATTTGAAGCATTCAGATCTAAGCTCCTCCTGTGTTCTTCAAAGGAAAAAGCAATGTCAGTAAAAGCAATTTAGGGTTTTTTTTAAAACTCTCTCTTGATTTATGGTGTCATATGGAGGAAAAAAACCATTATATATAGCTGCTCATATCACATACTGCAGTATGCAAATATCATGAGGAAAAGCAATCAAAATAAATCACAGTCTTCTCCTTCATTGCCATTTAAATGCATTTCATCCAGGAAAGTAACCTCTGGCTGATTACTTGCAGCAGCAGCAGGGAGAGTGTGTCATAGCTCATTTGCCAGAGCTGCAAGAATGAAGCTCATTCTGTGCTGGAGACACCTCCACAAACAAAGTGAACAGGTGTTTGTGGAAATACCTTTTCATGAGCTCTGACTTTTGGGTTCTTGATCCATAGCACCTGTGCCAAGTAAAGTTGCCAGTTCCAGGCACCCACATAACTTCATGCATTGAAAAGAAGAATGAACACTGAAGTTGAGTAATGAACCAGGTCAGTTCACAGGGAAGGAGGATGAGTTTCTCAGAGAGGTGCTGGGATGATAAATCCAAGATAAAATCCAAGTAAAGCCAACTGAAAGACAAAGGAAGGTGTTTTGTGGCCACTGCCACCTTATGATTTGGGGTGAATTCAGTACATTTTGGAGGCAGTGGACAAACAAGCATCTGTCACTAAGAAATCACCCACAGAGCACCTGTCCACGTACATTTGCCCTGTCCATGTTCATTTCACCTAAACTCATCTTGAACAACAGTTTTTTGGGGTTTTTTTTGATCCTTCTGTCAGATACCTGAGTCACAAAAGCACAAGACCACCAAGGCTGAGCATGAGGACCAGCAAGGCGAGCAAAGGGAAGCTTTGTTTACACTCAGAACATATTTTTATATAGATATAAATTTGAGATACATTTTATATCTCAAATGTATTTATATACTTATATTTTTATTGACATTACTTTCTACACTCTGCTTTATAAACCTCTAAGGTGAACTTTCCCTTCTGTTCTGTAACACCACCTACTACACTGGACCAGGTAACTCTGCTCTGGGCATCTTGGGCATGTAGCCATATAAACAGGTTCCAAACCTTGCAGCCCCAAGCTCCAGCAGCACTGCCCTGGGCTAAGACAAGCTCTGGCCACACTGATCTCACCACCAACACTGCATATAACACCTTGCTCACCATAGAACTATCTAGGTTGGAGAAGACCTCTAAGATCATCGAGTCCAACCATGAACCTGTCACTGCTGGAACCTCCAAACCCTAACCCAGATCCTCCAGTGCCACATCAGACACCTCTGAAACACCTCCAGGGATGGTGACTGCACCACCTCCCTGGGCAATATCCCAGGGCCTCAACACCACAACAGGGAAAACATTTCTCCTCACATCCAATCTGACTCTGCCCTGGCTCAGCTCAAGGCCATTCCCTCTCTCCTCTCCCTCAGCCCTGGCAGGACACACATCCCACACCTCTCTCCAGCCCTGGCAGGAGTTGCAGAGAGCCAGGAGGTCACCCCTGAGCCTCTTCTCCAGGATAACTAAGCCCAGCTCCCTCAGCCCTTCCTCATACCACATGTTTTCTGAAGCTCATTGCTCTTTGCTGGACATCATCGTTGACTTTCACTTTACCATCACAGAACAAACCTTCTGCTCCCCATCAAATCCCCTTCAGTAACAGCTGGACCTGAGATGTCTCTCCTCTGAGCAATTCCCACCTCTCTTTGCATCAGCAGTCCATCCACACTGCCCCTCACAGGATAACCATGTGTCCAAGAGAGCTTGTGGGCTTGGCTTTGCACCTCACCTCTTGTGCTCCCATCCAGGCTGAAGGGAACAGCAGCAAGCCCCAAACACCAGCCTGGAGGGACCACCAGCAGCTCAGCTGGGAGGCAGCAGGGAGAGGACAGCAGAAAAGCACCCATGGAACTCTAAAGCCAGGTGAACTGGTGCATATATTCACACAGCCTGTCTCTGGAAGGACTGCTTCACTGAAAAGTGGAGCAAACCCTGGATATAAGTGCTAAGAGGGAGCTAACTAAAACTAACTATCCACATACTCATTCCTACCTCTAAATTGTGCAATTCTTTACGGGAAAGATTCTGCCCCCAGGGCACTGTGCTGTGGCCAAAACACACACCCACACCCCTCCTTGCAGTGCCTCCCTGGATAATCCCCAGCAAATAAATATTCTCCCTGCTGACACTGTGCTGTCAACTGCTAATGGAAACAGTAACTTGCAGCAGCAAAAGCATTTCCAGCCTTCAGAGGGAAAAAAACCCACAACTCCTGGTCACCACATCCCTCACTGAAACACAGACCCAAATGATGTGCGTGTAGACTGTGCTGCTGTCAGAGGCTTCTACCAGCAGCTGCAAACACAAACCCTGCCCAATCCCCTCTCCAGGGGGAAAAGAGCTCATTTTACCAGCTGAATGCAGGCTATATATTTTCTTTATCCCTGTGTATCATTAGGCACTCTTTTCTCTGTGACGTGAATGAATTGAGGAAGAGTCACTGCTTTCCAATGAGGAAGGGCAGAAAGGCAGGGTGACAATAAAGGGACCCTGCATTAATCAAATGTCCAGCACAGACAGAAAAAGGCTTTAATCTCTGCCTGGGAGAAGTGCTGCTCAAAGCTTTCTCTCAGAGAGAAAAGCAGAGATTTCACATGGCAGGTGCTGCACTCGCTGCAGCAGTGTAAGGCTCCATTATCCTGGACTTCTGGGGAACATTAGAAGAGAAAGAGGGAAAAGAAGAAAGGGAACAATACAGGCAGCAGCCTGAATGCAGAGAGAAGTGGGAACGAATGGGATTTCTTGCTAAATTCTCACATTATTATGCATTAGCAAATTTAAACAGATTAACCAACATGAACAAGGCTAATGCACTTGTTCCTCATCTGTGAGCAGCACAGATTGGGCCACGTTTTGTCCCAGCACTGCTCCCTGCATGGCCAGTGGTGCTCACACAGGACAGAGACAGACAGGTACTCTCAGCCTGTTTCCCATGCACTCATGTTCCCTTCTCTGCTTGAGAGAGTCATTGATAGGGAGGGTCTGAAGGAGTAAAAAGGCTTATGTCATCTTTCCCTCAAATGAAATGCAGCCAACTTAACAGAGATGAGAATTAGCCAGGCTGACCATGAGAGCATCTGCCTCTGCACCAGGCTCATCAGACCTGCAGGCACAGGACTTGCTCAACCACTGGCCACAGTGCAGGAGGGACTGAAAGGAATCTCCCCAGACAGACAGGACAGTCCTAGTCAGTGAGAGATGTCCACCTCTCCCTGCCTGAAATATTATTTGGGGGATGTGTGTCCTGCCAGGGCTGAGGGAGAGGAGAGAGGGAATGGCCTTGAGCTGAGCCAGGGCAGAGTCAGATTGGATGTGAGGAGAAATGTTTTCCCTGTTGTGGTGTTGAGGCCCTGGGATATTGCCCAGGGAGGTGGTGCAGTCACCATCCCTGGAGGTGTTTCAGAGGTGTCTGATGTGGCACTGGAGGATCTGGGTTAGGGTTTGGGGGTTCCAGCAGTGACAGGTTCATGGTTGGACTCGATCTTAGAGGTACATAAATACAAATTTCCTGATTTACTTTCTTAAGGTTTATTTCAGATGCATTATCCAATTGTCTGTGTGGCAAAGATTTCTGCTGTCTGAAATGCACCTGCCAATTCCCACCAAGCCTCAGGCACTTGTTTTCAGGAAGAAAGGAACACTGTGTGAATGTCCTGAAAATTGGCTCAGTCCTCTCCTCTGAACGGAGCAGAGGTTCATACTCAACGGAATATCAGAAATGACTAATGCCACTCAAACTAACATATGCCTCTATTTTTACACTGTCCTCCCTTCTTCTGCCAGATGCCTCTCTTCTTTCACTTCATCTGCTTAATGAAGCTCAGCTATTTAGGCTTTGATTTCAGAAAATTATGTAAGATACTTTACAAAATACATTGTTATTAAGATAACTGACTACCTCAAATGGAAAAAAAAAAAAGGTAGCATTTAGTTTTTCTCTTTAAAGAGGTATTTGGCAGTGCCAATATCCCTCTGAGCCTAGCAAAACACAGTCTGTTATTTTGCTCACTGCTAATGAATTAGTATCATAAGACCCCCTGAAACCTCTCATTTTGTCTTTATGCCCCATCACACACAATGAATTTTGTGTCCAGTTCTGGGCTCCTCAGGGCCAGAGGGACATGGAGCTCCTGCAGCAGGGCCAGGGCAGGGCAAGGAAGATGCTGAAGGCACTGGAGCACCTCAGGGATGAGCAAAGGCTGAGGGAGTTGGGGCTGTTCAGCCTCCAGAAGAGACAACTCAGAGGGACCTCAGGAATGGATTCAAGTCCATGAACAGGAGGTGCCAAGAGGATGATCAGACTCTGCTCAGTGGGGAAACCAATCAAACAAGAGGGAACAGCACAAACTGATGCCCAGGAAGTTCCACCTGAACACCAGGAAAAACTTATTTACTTCTTTTACTCCAACCTAACTGATTCTGTGATCACTCAAGGGTGTAATTAATCTCCCTTGAAGAAGCCAAAAAAATGTCTCCTTTGGATTTTGCTGGCACAGTAAGGACACTGTGACAAAAGCAGAGCACAGGAGTCACAAAAAGTTGTGCTGCTTTGGGTAAAGGAGTTACAGAGCAGACACAACCTCTGCAAAGAATCCTCCCAGTCCACATCTGTCTTGTAGAGAAGGCAGTACCACCACTTCCAAAGAGAAGTGGAGAGGCAATGATGGAGGGAACTCACAGCTATAGGTGCTCAGGATCAGCATCAGATGTTGCTGTGGGTTAAATGAGCCCTAAAGCTGGAGCACAGCTCCCACAAAAGTGGCTGCACTGCCTTGGCCCACAGAGCAGCTCAGGCCTGATGCTGCCCCTTAATGCATGGGGCAATTCCCAAACTGTCCAGGGGGAAAAGCCCAGGAGAAAAAGCCACCAAGGGTCAGTAAATGGCATCTGTAAGAGTGTTAGGGCTGACCTCTTCCTTTCTGTTAGACAGACAGATTGCACTTTTACATTGCCCTGTTAGGTACTGCTTAATAGGGTAAAAGAGTATTTTCCTTTACCAGTCCAGATGAGCTTTCAAATTTCATAACACAGCTGTTTTTACTGACAAGTGAGATTACAAAGACAAGTTAAGCTTCTTGCATACAAAGCCACTGGCAAGAGGAAAGAGGTCAGGTCTCCACCTGTGGCAGGAAGCAAAACATTAGCACAGCTTTAGACAGTCACTTCAAAATAAAGCTTGTCTGCTTTGCTTTTAATGAACCGTGAATGAGCCAGCGACTTGGACTAACAGCTAATACCTTGACCCAGCACATACAGAAAACCAGACACACATAGCCCCAGGGAATAGGTTTATTCCCAAGTCGAACCAGTGGAAGAAAACCTTACATGTGGGTTTGGGTTGCTCTAATTGATCTGCAGCACAAACTGGGGCCAAATGCACTGCAGGAATGATCCTTGTACACTCATACCACGAGGGGCAGCTCACAGGGGTTAGGCAGGCCACAAAGCAGGAGCTGTTAATGCAGGGCTGGAGCAGAGGTTTCATGGCATGCAGTGACCTCCTTCCTTCCACACCTTCCTCTGCCCAGCACTGTGACTGCAGGACAAAGTTCTGTGCAGGAGTTTGGAGCAGAAGCTGTAGAAGAGAGTAATGCCTTTCTGATCCACCCACTGAAAATGGGTATTCAGCAATGTGGTTTCAAGAGGGATCTTCCAAATAGCTCGTGATATTTATGCTACATTTATGCTCTGCAGAGAGACCTGGAGTGACTGGATCAGTGGCTGAGGACACTGCAGGAGGTCAGTGAGGCTCAGAGCTGGTGCTGCCCTTGGCACACAACAGCCCATGCAGCTCCAGGCTGGGGGAGCAGTGGGGACAGAGGTGTTGGTCAATAGAAGAGACAACTGAGAGGGACCTCATTAATGTATGCAAGTCCATGAATGGGAAGTGCCAAGAGGATGATCAGACTCTGCTCAGTGGGTTGAGATAAGGGCAAGGAGAGATCCCTCACCAATTACTGCCATGGGCAAAACAGACTTGACTTGATCTCATTACCAGTCAAACCAGAGTAGGATAAAAAGATGTAAAACCAAATCTTAAACACACCTTCCCTTCACCTCTCCCTGAATTGTACCTCAGTGAGGTTGTCTTATGCCTTTAAAATCCACTCATTCCTTAAACATCTGCCCATTAGTGATTTGACAGAGAGCAAAGAAACTAAGGCAGGAACCCAAGACCTACACATGGTTTCAAGAACACACAGGCTCTAAGTTTGCCATGCAGAAAGGAGAGATAAGAGCAGGATCATCAGGACAGTCAACCACCAAGTCAACATCTCGTAATGAGAGAAAACACAGAGGAGAGATTCACTTTTTGGAGGCTTCATGGCAGCAGGAGATGCTGATCTCGGATCAAAGCCTGTAATGCCCTGGTGGTTTTGTCCAATCCCTCTGGAAATGACTGACCTCCTGACAAGATCTCACTGCTTTACCTATGAGGCTGAATACCCAGCATAAATCTTTGATGCCAACACCCTTGCTGCTTATTTTTCTGAATGGTTCCATATTCATCCCTGTCACCACCTTCAGCAGACACTCACTGCTCAAAAGCTCAGTCAAGGGTGAAGGACAAAAACATGGCAACGATGTAATGGCAGCTGTGAAACAATTACTGGAAAAGAAATCAATAGCAGTGTGCTACTGTTGGGCCATCAGCAATGCTTCTGAAAGCTATTGAGCCCAAAAGTGGTGTCATCCTCAATCAGAACAGTGTGGTGTGAGAGAATTTAGCTCCCTCCAGGTGTTTGAAGCACTGTCCTAACATCCCAAGTGTGCAGCTTCCACAGCTCTCCAGATATCCCTTCCAAACTCAACTGTTATGTGAAATGAATGAGGTCACAAAATATTAATCAGCATATACACTAGGAGAATATGAAAATACTTTGTCACTTCTGAAAGGAATTCATGTGCACAATGACTGTAGTAAGAATTCAGTTTCAGGCTTTATGCTGCATGTGCTGTACCTGCAAGGAGAAATACAAAGTACTAGGTGGGTCAAAGGATGGTTTCATATGGGAAAATAATTATAGCCAGTGGTGGGTTGAATTCTCCTTCAGCAAGGGAATATTTCCAATAAGTCTTCTTTACATATCTATATACAGATTGATAGGAGAAGGAATTTCACACATCCTTCTCTGAGAGAACAGTAGGCTGCTCCTGCTATTAACCCCTTTTGAGAAAGCCTTCAAATTCTGACTGTCTTAATCGCTCAGCTATCCAAGACAACCACTGGCAGTGTCTTAGTTTAAACATATTGTTCAGAGAGAAGCTCCAAAATGAAACTAATATTTAAAGACAGCAGAATTAAGCCACTTTTTACAGAATCACAGAACCAGTTAGGTTGGAGGGGCAGAGGACAACTGCATGGGGGTCAGCAAGGCTCAGTGCTGGTCCTGCCCTGGGCACACAACAGCCCATGCAGCTCCAGACTGGGGGAGCAGTGGGGG
>NW_008663017.1:16269-22271 GCF_000695815.1 Acanthisitta chloris
CTGGGATATTGCCCAGGGAGGTGGTGCAGTCACCATCCCTGGAGGTGTTTCAGAGGTGTCTGATGTGGCACTGGAGGATCTGGGTTAGGGTTTGGGGGTTCCAGCAGTGACAGGTTCATGGTTGGACTCAATCATCTCAGAGGTCTCCTCCAGCCCTGATGGTTCTATGATCCTCTATGGGTTTTCACATCTATTTAGTTTGCCATCTCAGATGTTTCCTCATGATATGAGACTCAGCTTCACATTCACCTCTGTTTGAGCAGTAGGTGTTGTGTCTCCTCAGAAGGTGAAGAGGGACCTCCCTCACAGCACCACTCAGATCACCTTACAGGAAAGAAAGGCTTGTGGCTGCACAGGTGGTGCCACACAACAAGGCACTGCCAATCTGCCTTCCCTTCCTGCACAGAGGCCGACTAAGAAGGAAGCAATTCTTACAGCTACAGATCTCCCTGAAACAGAACCCGCCCAACACCTGGTAATGACCACTTCCCCAGCTCTCCTGAAGCTTGATCATGTTACACTCTGAGTATCATACAATAAAGAGCTCTCTGTCTTCACTAAGTGAATGAGGAAGTGGCAAGCCAGGGTTAGGGAGAGGAGGGCAGTGATGAGAGAGCAGACAAGCCTGCAAAACATGTTCAGTCCTGGATGCTTGGAGATCTGAAATAACAAACTAGGCAAGAGCCCAAACCTTTAAAAAGGAAACAACAAAATACCCCAAACCCAAACCTTTAGACTGGGCAGAATATTCCTCTCCTCCATGCCATTCTGCAGGAAGAGAAATACACAGCTGCACATTTTCTGGGCCAGGTGCACACTGCAATTTTCACAATATTCAGTATTCTCTGACCTGAATCAATAGTTTCTGAGATCCCACAAGAAAACAGGGAAAGGTGTGAAGAGAACTGAGCTCCTCCATCTTGACTTAAGAGCAAAGTCTCACTTTTCATAGAACCATCAAGGTTGGAGGAGACCTCTGAGATCATCAAGTCCAACCATGAACCTGTCACTGCTGGAACCCCCAAACCCTAACCCAGATCCTGCAGTGCCACATCAGACACCTCTGAAACACCTCCAGGGATGGTGACTGCACCACCTCCCTGGGCAATATCCCAGGGCCTCAACACCACAACAGGCAAAACATTTCTCCTCACATCCAATCTGACTCTGCCCTGGCTCAGCTCAAGGCCATTCCCTCTCTCCTCTCACTCATAGTTTAGAACTGAAAAAAACACTACTTAAAGAGACATTTATTCCAAGGAACTGGGAGTCCGTGAGACCTGAATGTCTGTTTAAAGAATGGTGATTTAAAAACTAAAAACTCTTTGTTTTCATCTCTCAGCTTGGATCAATACATTTAAAATCAAACTCCCAATGTAAATTGAAATTTTCCCAAAATTTGTGGTAGTTCTGAAGTGAAGTAATACTATTGCTGCATCTTCAGATTTATCTAAGTGAATCAACTTCCTCTGCCCTTTCCCCCACCCACCTGCCTCCCTCAAAGCAATTCATCCCTCTGGGAATTCAGGTAGGCTAGAGGGAAGTGTTGCAGGACAACACTTAACATCTCCTCCTCTCCCCTCCGATTCAAAAGGCAGCAACAAAAGGTGCACTAAGGGAGAATCTTTGAATGAAAAGGTCCAATTTTACAAGGTTCATCACAAAGTCTCTTATTCATCAGCAGCCTTGGCACTCTTCTACCTCACACAGACATTTCTGGAATGCATTTCAAGCTACTGGAAAAAAAAAAAAAAAGCACAGCAGGAAGCAGCAGAGGCAAAAGAAATGAAGAACCTGAAATCGATCCTGCTCCTGTCCCATGAAGCACAACTTCTGCCAGAAGCACCAGGCAGAGCAGGACTGTTCCCAGGGTGAGCACAGAGTTTTCTTTCTACTTTTTTTAATGCCTCTTGTAATATCGTCAAAACTATTTACAAACAAGAACTATACTTGCAATTTGACATCAACAGATTTGTTGGTGCTCTCTTAGAAGACACCTGAGATGTTATATTAACTGGATTTGGAGACTGAGAATGACAAATTCGCATTTTCATCTGCTTAAGAGAAGCTCTACTTGAAAATTTTCCCCTTTGCTAGACTGAATATTAGTTTACTAACAGACCTGCTAGAATGAGGATACACAGAAATTCACTTTAGAAGCTGCAGGAGGTTTTAAGCCCCATTTATATGAGAAGAATATTGCTCTTGCTCTGATTCAAAGCTTCCAAAAATCAATTAAGAGATTGAAATAAAGTCTGCAGAACCAACATGAGCAAGAAATGTCTGGACCTGGCACCTGGGCACCTTTTGCAGCACAGTCTCCTCTCAAAGAACACCTTCTCTGTTTTTCCAGAGGCAGTTCTGCTCTGGATTCAGGTCATGGATTCTCCTCCCTGGAGATATTCCAGACCCCTCTGGACACAGCCCTGAGCCATGAGCTCTGGGCTGGCCCTGCTGGAGTAGGAGGTGGGACCAGTGACCCACTGTGGTCCCTTCCAACCAGCTGATTTCGTGCTTCTGGGGATGAGTCAAGGGACAAAAATCTCAATATTATTATTATTTCATTCCCCAGATTTAAACTCCTGTGAATTAACCATCACTAGTGTAGTGCAAAGAAACCTCCCCTGAGATCTAACCCCTCAGCATAGCAGAATCATAGAACCATTAAGGTTGGAGAAACCTCTGAGATCATCAAGCCCAACCATGAACCTGTCACTGCTGGAACCCCCAAACCCTAACCCAGATCCTCCAGTGCCACATCAGACACCTCTGAAACACCTCCAGGGATGGTGACTGCACCACCTCCCTGGGCAATGTCCCAGGGCCTGACCAACAGTGATAGGTAATAAAACAAGGAAACAAAAATCCTGAAACACATATCTTCCAGATTTATATGCAGTGCAAATTCCATGCAGCAGAACAGATAAAAAGCAACAGAAGTTTATCCTAGTTTTGATGACTGTCTCAGTTTGGGAGTGCAACAAGAAACCTATGGAACTCTTTGCCCTGAGTTCATGTCACAGCAAGGGGAAGGAGTTAATACACCACGAAAGCAGCAAAGCAAATGAGGGTGAGCAGGAACTGCCAGAGCTAGTCAAGCGTTGTTCCCGGCAGGGTGAGCCTGCTCTTGGGTTCCAGGTCACAGCTCCCACACAAAAGGACACTCTTACCTCTCCAGAGCCCTGCCAGTCACTGCTCGTCCTGTGCACCACTCCAGGCATGTCTCCCCCAGAGCACCAGACCCACCACCACCTCTTCAAGGCTTCCACCACAGCATTCTCTCCTGACACTTTGTCTAATCTCCTCTGTTAAGGGAAGCCAGGGCAAACCCAAGCTCCAGCAGCACCCCATGCCTCTACATCCTCTCATGCTCCTCTCTGTGCTAATGATGCACAGGACTTGCACTCAGGGGGTTGAAAACCACAGTACACGCCTCCTCCAGCAGCTGAACAGCAGAAGTGCTGGGAGAAACAACCACACAAAACAGCAGGAGCAGCCTGGCTGGTGGTGAGGAACAGCATCAGCTTCTTGCCAAGGACTCACACAAATATCCCTAAGACATGAGAGGAATGTTGGGAGTCAAGCTCCTTTTGTTTTTTTCCCTTTTGGAGGGGGGAGGGAGAGGGAGGTGTTACTGAACAGTGAGAAATCATGGCTCGTGGCTGAGTGCAGCATAGATGAGAACAGGTTTGGCTCTTTCTGAGGGGCAGTGGAGATGCTGATCAGACTTAGGGCACCTGTTGTAACTGGTGTGCAGTGTGTTTTATAGCTGTAAACATGACTGTGATTATGAGTGTATGACCATAAATAATGCAGAAGGATTGTACCTGCCTTTGTTTCTGTGGCTGTACATAAACTCCTGCTCAAAGAATGCAATGCAGACACTACAGCAGTTGGGCTGGTGAGGCCAAAAGCAAAGACCTGTTGCCTTGTTTTGCTTTTCTTTGTTACAAAATCCTCCTCAGAACAGCACAGCAAACTCCTAAATATATTCTCAGCTTTATTTCTCAAAGACAAGTCGCAGGAAAATGTTGCAGGAAACATCCAATGCTGAAGCCTTGAATGTTTATTTCATCCATAATTTAAGAACAAAACCTCCTAGTCCTTTTCTTTTCCACCTCCCTCTCTCTTGAACTGTGTTGCATTTAAGCAAAGTCTATACTTCCAGGTGGAAACCAAGTAAACATTTGGTTATTTTATTTCCATCTGCACAAGTTAAGCTGTTCCCACCACAGAGTCGAAGGCAAACACTTCCATGGGTAAGAGGATACTGTTCCTGTGATTGGTTTTTTTTTTGCTTTGCTTCATAAATCAAGCCAGGAATTCTAAAGCTCTTCTCATTAAAAATGCCCCTCAGGTTCTCTGAGGACGTGTGCTGACATGCCAGTGAGATTTTTACAATTGCAGATTTCGGGGGGAGAAGGGGGAGAAGCTTGAGAAAAGCCTGTGCTGGGACAGACTGCACAGCAATGACAGCAGCAGAGCTTTGGTGCAAGAGCTTTGCTTCAGCCACACAAACTGGGCTGAATGTATTAGGAGGACACGTTTGCTGACTCAGGTGATCCAGCCTGGGAGTCCAGGAATAAGATTGGTTTATACAATACACATTTCTTTCTGAAGCCAATTCCAGACCGGGAGAAGAACCTTTCTGACAGGGGTTTGAAGAAATGTCTGCTAAAGACCTTCAGCTGCACTGACCCATCTGGGGGTGATGGTGGGTGAGTTCATGCAAAGAAAAGGTTAATTAAAACCAACACAGGGTTTAATGCTAAGCTGCAAAGACAGAACAACACCATGGGAATTATCCTATACAGAGAGAGAAACTTGGCAATTACTACCTGAAAAGTCAGTTCACTCTTATTTTTTAAGGTGGCAAATAACCTCCTTTGGTGCAGCAAATCACCCATCAGGGTGGTTGTCATGAACCAGGAGAAACATATCCTGCCAAAACCTCTGAGAAAGCACATGGATGAGACTTAGAGTACAGAGAGGGAACATAATGCATGCTTTATGTCCTGGGTCAGTCCAAAGGTTTTCTGATGCCATTTCCACTGGAAAACCAGAAAGGAATAGCTTGACTTTGCCCCTGGGTAATTACAGAGTATCGGTGGAAAGCAGATGTCTAAGTAATTAAAAAAAGGGAAAAGGTCAACAAGAATGACAAGTTCTGGACTTGGGGGACTGGACTGGGGACTTGATTCCCCAGAGAAACAAGACTTTGATGTTCAGTGCACTCACCATTATCAACAAATAGTCAGAGACAGGAAGAGATGGACACAGACATGCTCCATGATCTTCTACAAGGAAGACTATCACAAGAAACAGTATCTGTAAAAAGTAGTCTGGGAATCATAGAATCCTCCAGGTTGGAGGAGACCTCTAAGGTCATCGAGTCCAACCATGAACCTGTCACTGCTGGAACCCCCAAACCCTAACCCAGATCCTCCAGTGCCACATCAGACACCTCTGAAACACCTCCAGGGATGGTGACTGCACCACCTCCCTGGGCAATATCCCAGGGCCTCAACACCACAGCAGGGAAAACATTTCTCCTAACATTTAATCTGAATCTCTTCATCCCCCTGTGAAGCTGTAATACTATACAACAAAGTCAAGTTGTCCTCCAGCTGTATCTCCATAGGTGATGTCCAAACAGGTCACGACAGACAATACTTTGGAAATCCTGATCCTCCTGCCTGACCCTTGGCAGACATGAAGCTGAAGGATCTCTCAGTGGGTTGTGAGCACCCTCTATCCTTTCTTTAATACTTGCTAAATTCTTTGCAGGTTCTGCAGAAGACTCTTCCTTACTCCATGCAGGAGTCCAGTGGTGGCAATCTCAGCCAGATAACAAAAGCCTGACTTATGGTTCCCTGCCCATGAGCTCTTTTGTTCCAAGCCATGAAACAGCCCCAAATGTCCTTCCTCACCTGTTCTGGCAGGGCAAGACCATGCAGAGCAACACTCTGCTACCTACAGCTCAGCATCTGACCCTTCAGGAA
>NW_008663017.1:22293-24231 GCF_000695815.1 Acanthisitta chloris
TGTATTTCTGTCCTATTCTACTTATATTGCAACCCAGGATCTCAATTAATTAATTTTTAAAAGCTGTGCATCGACACAAAGCACTTTCAGGCCAAGTGAGTGAAGTTAATCTCTCTCAGTGCAGCTATGTCTCAATTAACACAACCCACCTCGAGTATCACATTGCTCTTCCATATATCTCCTGAGAATCCTGCCAGCTGCACTAACACAGGAGCAACAGAGGAAAGTGGGGATCACAAAGCCTTGGATCTTGCATCAGGTGATTGTAATGAGCATTGCACAAGGCTGCTTTGATGTTACAAAAGACCTAAGAAAATACCAAGGGGTTAGGGTGTATTCTTGCCATGTTTACTCTCTTACCATAGGGCACTTGTCATACACATGCCATCTGCTGCACGGAAATGTGATACCCAGCCAGGTGAAATTAAAAAATTCCCACACCAGCAGGATCTTTGCACAGATAAAAAAGAACAGCACTAATGGAATTTTAGGTGATTAAAGAGTCTACACGACAGTGACTGCATCTCTGTGCACAGAGGGCCAAGAAGGCCAAGAGCATCTGGGCTTGGCTCCAGCAGAGTGTGACAGCTTCAAATTGTGAGTATGACTGTTCACTCTTCTGCTCACACAGAAGTTTCTCATGGTTTGGTTCATGATTTTCTCACGGTTTATTTCAAGCTCAGCTTGAAATGTCTATGGTCTTTCATGAAAAACAGGATCAGGCCAAAGTGTCTGCAATGCAAAAGTTAGCCAGTTTTACCAGGTACCATGAAAAACTCACTTCCCTGATGCTCTGTGAGATTTTCTTAATTAGGCATCGAGAATAAAATGATACTAAAGTAATTACTCTTAACAACATTCCCTTGCTTTATACTCCAATAACATTATGCTCCATGGAGAGTTAATTATCAACAGCTTGTGTGTAGCAACACTGCAATTAGTCCACTGTACTAAATCTCAAAAGGGGAGACCTGAAAAGCAAAACCTTCAGCTTGTTGTTGTGTTGTTAGGTAGTTGAAAGTTGGATGCCTATTATCCTGTAACTGTGCTCAGTTCTGGGCCCTCAGCTCAGGAGGGACATTGAGGAGCTGGAGCAGGTCCAGAGCAGAGCAACGAGGCTGGGGAAGGGACTGGAGCACAAGTGGCATGAGGAGAGGCTGAGGGAGCTGGGGGTGTTCAGCCTGGAGAAGAGGAGGCTCAGGGGAGACCTTCTCACCCTCTGCAACTCCCTGACAGGAGGTTGGAGTCAGGTGGGGGTTGGTCTCTTCTCCCAGGCAACCAGCAGCAGGACAAGAGGGCACAGACTCAAGCTCTGCCAGGGGAGGGTTAGGTTGGATCTTAGGAAGAGATTTTTTGCAGGGAGAGTGCTCAGGCATTGGAATGTGCTGCCCAGGGAGGTGGTGGATTCCCCATCCCTGGAGGTTTTCAAGCTGAGACTGGATGTGGCACTTAGTGCCATGGGCTAGTGACCACAGTAGGGTTGGACTTGAGGATCTTGGAGGTCTTTTCCAATCCAGTTGATTCTATGATTTTGGATTAGGAATGCTGGGTCAAACCTGATTTCCCTGCTCTGTGCCTGATCCCCTCGAATTCAACGACTGTTTATGTGACTTTGGTTGCAAAGAATGTGTCTGTGTATGAAAAACATCCTCCCAGAGGGAGTTGTAGTAGGCTCCCACTTAATGTGGAAGAAAAAACCCAAACAAAAAGAAACCAATGTTTATGTTTCCTTGTCTTGTCGTACAATGATTTTCAGTGAAGTTTCATGTTCCCTGAAATCAAATCTGTAGCCAAGATGATATGATATTGGACAATTTTTATAGCTCAGCATGCAGGTCTGTGCTGTTCAGACAATGGGCTCAGTGTTTCAAGGTGCAGAGACCCTGACTGAAATAACATGTGTTGCAGGAGAAGTTGCAGTGGATTTTCGATAATGTT
>NW_008663017.1:24378-30114 GCF_000695815.1 Acanthisitta chloris
CTCCAGTGCCACATCAGACACCTCTGAAACACCTCCAGGGATGGTGACTGCACCACCTCCCTGGGCAATATCCCAGGGCCTCAACACCACAACAGGGAAAACATTTCTCCTCACATCCAATCTGACTCTGCCCTGGCTCAGCTCAAGGCCATTCCCTCTCTCCTCTCCCTCAGCCCTGGCAGGACACACATCCCACACCTCTCTCCAGCCCTGGCAGGAGTTGCAGAGAGCCAGGAGGTCACCCCTGAGCCTCTTCTCCAGGCTGAGCAACCCAACTCCCTCAGCCCTTGCCCATGTGCTCTGCCCTTTGCTGCCCTCGTTGCCCTTGGCTGGACTCGCTCAGTGCCTCAATGGCCTTTGGGCAGTGAGTGCCCAAAGCTGAGCACAGCACTGAGCTGGGACCTCCCCAGTGCCCAGTGCAGGGGGATGACACTGCCCTAGTGCTGCTGCCACACTGCTCTTGATACATCCTACAAGTTAAAGCATAACATTGATTCTTATTCTGAACTTCCTTCAGACTCTGAAAGGAAAAACCCAAGCTGCTCAGCATCTTCTGTGATATCTGCCTGTAACTCCAACATCCTCTTCAGTGCTAAAACATGACACTCAAGATATAGTACTACAATTTTGTTACCACAAATCTATCCCAACTTCTTGTGCTTCCATGCATGCAAACTGTAGACCTTGGGGGCTAGTCAAAGGCTGAATTTACATCACAGTATAACTAAAGATGAAGAATGTAAAGGTTAAGACCAATATCACTCGTCTTTAAAGAAACAAACAAAAAGAGCACATGGAAGGAGTATGGTCTGATTACACAGAAGCTGTGGAAAAAAAAAACCCCTGCACTTGCAAGAATTCAGGAGCTGCTGTAAAAGTCTGGAAAAGACAAACTGATAAGAAAGTGCTGCACTTTCAAAATCTGGATTTACAGCAGAACAATAATGTCAATGAAAGGCTGCAGATGGCAGGCAGATAATTCCACAGCCAGAAGAAAGACAACCCCCGTCCCCCATCCCTAAATCCTCTCAAAAGACTTCAGCCAGACACGGTCTAATCACAGAAGTGGTCAGAAAGAGAATGAAGGAAAATCACTCATATGTAATCTGTACAAAATACTAATGAAGTGACTTAGCAGTGGCTATGCCTTGCAGATATTAGTGCAATCATTGCAGACAGAAGAGATCACATCCTGCCCCAGACTCTAAACCAGCTGCAATTTCTGCAACTGTTGCACACAGAGACATCAAACCCTTCATAAAAAAGTAAAACATCCCTAAAGTGATTCACTGTGATCACTGTTAAAAAGCTACTCAAGTAGGAGCTGCTCTAGGATTACAGTTGTGGTGACTTTTTATTGTGCAAAGCTGGTGCTTTCCTCAGTGAGTGACCCACCTGAGGCAATTTTGAGAGTCTCAACTCAGAACTGTATTGGCACAACATAAATCATAGAATCATAGAGTCAACCAGGTTTGAAGAGACCTCCAAGATCATCAGTCCACCCCTCCCGTAGTCACTAGCCCATGGCACTAAGTGCCACATCCAGTCTCAGCTTGAAAACCTCCAGGGATGGGGAATCCACCACCTCCCTGGGCAGCACATTCCAATGCCTGAGCACTCTCTCTGCAAAAAATCTCTTCCTGATATCCAACCTAACCCTCCTCTGGCAGAGCTTGAGTCTGTGCCCTCTTGTCCTGCTGTAATATAACTAGACCAGCGACAGGTCTTGCTGAGATGTCACATTGAAGATGCTGTTAAAACCAACAGAAAATACTCCTGACTGGCTTAAAGCACCCCAAACTGGAAAAGAAAATTCTCCCATTGCAGTGCAGACCCAATGCAGCTGCACACCCTGAAGGAGTTAATGTCCATCAAATCCAAATGCATTTTCCACAGTGCAAATCAAAACATTTTTGTCCAACACCACACCAGGCCATGCACACAAAGCCTCCACCTGCAGTGCCTCATTTCACATGAGGGGATGGTGTTTAGGTTGGGAAGGAGACAAGTCATGGGAAAGGGAAAGTAAGGGACAGACTGCTTGAAGCAGCTTGTTTAAAACCAGGATCTGAAGGAGCTAAGATGTCATGATTTGAAGAGCACTCCAAATGTGCTTTTGATCACAACACGGGATAAAACAGCTTAGGCTTTTCTCAAGACATAATTTTTTTCTTCATGATTAGGGCAAACCTATGGGTGCCCATGCTCAGCTCATCACCCCACAGCCCCAGCACCATCTCTCTGGTACCCACACCAGGTACTTCCATCCAGGAATTCCCAGAGATGTGCCCAAATCCCATCCCTAAAGTGCATGTTTATTCCAGCTCTTCCTCACTTTGGAAGAAGAGCCTTCACAAGCCCAACATTCTCTTGAATGGCAGGCTGAGACAGACCAAAGCAGAGAAGAGGAGCAGAAAAAGGAAATGGCAGGATGACAGACCAAAAGCAGAGAAGAGGAGCAGAAAAAGGATGGAAAGAGCCCATGACACATAAGTCAGTGAAGGGTCACAGCAAGACAAAGTGTGTCAGGATTTCACCTTTCTCTCTCACAGCTGCTACCAATAAACTGCAACAAACTCCTCCACAGCAGCACCCGCTCACAGGGAGTGGAGTAAGCAAGAGAGCAGATTTATGACAGACCAAAAGCAGAGAAGAGGAGCAGAAAAAGGATGGAAAGAGCCCATGACACATAAGTCAGTGAAGGGTCACAGCAAGACAAAGTGTGTCAGGATTTCACCTTTCTCTCTCACAGCTGCTACCAATAAACTGCAACAAACTCCTCCACAGCAGCACCCGCTCACAGGGAGTGGAGTAAGCAAGAGAGCAGATTTGCTAGTATTATACTCAGAAATTATTCTGGAGATTTTTGGGGTCAACATATCTGGGCAGGGAAAATGAGCCCCTTGTTGTTAGGAACTGAGGTCTTCCCAAAGTGCAGCTCTACAACCTGTTTGGTTGGATCATTTTACAAGATGTCACATATTTCATTCATTTTGATCTCCTCCAAGCTTGAGGATTCTATGATTGCTTAATAAACAAAAGGAGGTAAAATTATTCATTGCGATTTTTTCATTTGCCCAAAGCAATTACAATCAACTTATGTCTTTGACAAATATCTCCCTAGGTCAATCTTGCCATCATTTATGGGTTTAAACAAAATACTTCAACCAGTGACATGCTGCACTGCTATAACTCTGAAAAAACATAGGATTGTGAGTTGTTTGGAAGTTCATTCAAAGTCCTAACTCCTGAGGAACTGCCAATCTGAAACTTAATGAGAATAAACAAATAAACCACAGTTGTCAGATGGTATAACTCATTTAGGAACCTAAAAGGGCTTTACAAACACCCATTGTCACACCATCCATCCAAACTGGTAGGTACTCTTAGACCTATTACACAGATTGAGCAAGTAAGGGACAGCAAAGACACCACAAAGTGACTCACTGGCAAAGTCAAGCAGAGGTGACGCTGAAGGTAGATGGAGAAACGCAGCTCGAGGCTCAATTGCTCATTACCACAGCCTACAAGCACCTGACTTCTTAAGACACCATTCAGCTCACCTGGCCCAAGAACAACCTGAGCTGGATAATCTGAACTCCAGGACATGTCACCTGGGACAGGGGTTAGGAGGCTCAGCCTGGCACTGCAGCTACACAGTGTGGGACCAGGAGGGTCAGCCTGGCACTGCAGCTACACAGTGTCAGCCAAGGCTGGAGCCTCCTTAGTGCTGATACTTCTCCCAGTTTCTGTTCCCCAGAAATCCAAGAGCTCTGGATGACCAGGAGGTTGAGTTTTACAAATCAGTTACAGGTGTTTTCATTTCTAGTGTTCCAAGCCAAGCTCCTACATGAGACTGATAGCACTGCAGGAGGGTCAGCCTGGCACTGCAGCTACACAGTGTCAGCCAAGGCTGGAGCCTCCTTAGTGCTGATACTTCTCCCAGTTTCTGTTCCCCAGAAATCCAAGAGCTCTGGATGACCAGGAGGTTGAGTTTTACAAATCAGTTACAGGTGTTTTCATTTCTAGTGTTCCAAGCCAAGCTCCTACATGAGACTGATAGCACTGTCTGGGTACATATTCAGGAGGAGGAGACAACAAAAACTTTCCCAAGTGAGTATTATCACAAAGCCCCTTCTGAATTTTACTGCATTTCATTTTCAAATAAAAAAAAAGCATTGAGAGAAGCAATCAGGTTACTGCTGTTGCAGAATTCCCATCCACTCTTGCAGATTAACAGGTCCTCACTGACAAACAGGCATACATCATCTGCATACCAGGCATTAAACACTTTATGCAGCACTCAACTCTACTTTTGGTACCTGCAGTGTATTTAACTAGGACTTTCTGCTCAGAAATGACTGTGAAGCTGTGAATGAGTGTCATTGCACCAGGTCTCGTGGCCTGCAATGCAACTGCAGCTCTTGCATGTACTCACACATCTCCAGAAGCACTTTGTTTTCCAAGTATCTCGAGAATGAAGATTACACAAGACTTGGAACTGGAGCCTGCCAGAATTAGTTGTTATAAAACTAGCTGCACACCCAGACAGATCACGCTGAATGCAAGCAAATAACATTCTGCTCAGAATAAACCATAGGCTCAAACAAGTCCTACTAGAGGACTGGTCCTAATAAATGCTGCATAAGAATTTGAACATGATTATGGTTTTCCATTTTTGAACAGAGACAGATTTACTGATCTTCCCCACAAATTGCTCCTTTAATATTGGTAGGACATTCTGAGTTCGTTGAAACAATTCATGGGGGGGAAGATTTACTGATCCACCTACCAACAAGACACTTTATCTCCCTCTCACTGTTTTCCCTGAGAACAAAAGGTATTCAGTAGCAGACAACGTGTCCTCTTGGCCATGTGTATTGCAGAAATACCGAGCAGAAACACAAATAATCACTTCACACACCATTCTAAAAAGATGAAGATGTTGGTTACGCCTTTAAAAGAAAAGCACAGCTCAGTCTACAGCCTGTGCTGTAACGCACACAACACCCCAGGGCACGATAAGCCCTTTATTAATGCTCCCAATAAAACGAACACTGCAGAACAATTCCACGGATTTCCACAACCACAGAGCCGTGCCAGTAGCAGTGTGTGTACTCACAGCGTGTAGAGACCTCGGGGGGAGGCTGATGTTTGCGGGAAACCAGTGGAAATCTTTCCAGAGAAGTTTTCAGGTGATGTCAACAACAGGAAGGATGACTGCGAGCCAGATTTCCATTTCTCATCAGACGCGGCCTTAAAAAGTTACAACAGGAGGGTTAAGGCTTCTTGTTGATAGCCCCAAAGGTGCTAATTAAACCTCTGCCAAGGCACAGGCTCCGGTACCTCCGCGGCAGCTCGGGAGGGTCGTGTCTGCCCGACAAGAGGTTTATTTTCTCCCGACGGGAGGGTCTGTGTCTGCCCCACGGGACAGTCGTGTCTGCCCCACGGGAGGCTCATTTTTTCCCGAAGGAGGGTCCGTGTTTGCCCCACGGGAGAGTCGTGTCTGCCCCACGGGAGGCTCATTTTTTCCCGAAGGAGGGGCCGTGTTTTCCCCACGGGAGGTTCATTTTTTCCCCGAAGGAGGGTCCGTGTTTACCCCACGGGAGGTTCATTTTTCCCGACGGGAGGGTCCGTGTTTGCCCCACGGGAGAGTCGTGTCTGCCCCACGGGAGGTTCATTTTTTCCCCGAGGGAGGGTCCATGTTTACCCCACGGGCGGGGCGTGTCTGCCCCC
>NW_008663018.1:0-6066 GCF_000695815.1 Acanthisitta chloris
TCGGCTAGGCAGCCAATGAGGAGGCGAATCAAATTCTGACCAATCAAACACGACTATTGGAAAGTGATGACGAGTTGTGGTGTTCTGACCAATGAAAATGCTCACTGGTAATGCCGCTAATCTGCATAAGGCCGCTATAAATGTGTGTCAAGCAGCCACTTCCCCACACTTCGCTTTGCCTCTTCGGAGAGCTGCAGTAGCAGTTTGTGAGAGGCTCGCGTTCGCTGAGATGCCTGAGCCGGCTAAGTCCGCCCCCGCGCCCAAGAAGGGCTCCAAGAAGGCCGCCAGAAGAAGGGTGACAAGAAGCGTAAGAAGAGCCGCAAGGAGAGCTACTCCATCTACGTGTACAAGGTGCTGAAGCAGGTGCACCCTGACACTGGCATCTCGTCCAAGGCCATGGGCATCATGAACTCCTTCGTCAACGACATCTTCGAGCGCATCGCGGGCGAAGCTTCGCGCCTGGCGCACTACAACAAGCGCTCCACCATCACCTCTCGGGAGATCCAGACAGCCGTGCGCCTGCTGCTGCCCGGCGAGCTGGCCAAGCACGCCGTCTCCGAGGGCACCAAGGCTGTCACCAAGTATACCAGCTCCAAGTAGAGCGTCCCGGACCGTCAGTTTTAACTCAAAGGCTCTTTTAAGAGCCACCCACGTATTCATGAAAGGGCTGAACAGTCAAGTCATATAAGGAAAATCCTTTTGCTTCCATTCGATGTTTTCATAATTTACTGCGGGGAGGGGGGTGGTGGTGTTTGTTTGGGTTTTTTGGTATAGCACTTACCGTTAATTTTTATGAACTATAGTTTTTACTTTCCTGGGAGAATAATAACTGGGCAAGAAATTGCTTTAACTAGAGGGTTTTTTTTTAAATTGAATTTTCTTTGCAGGTGATACTGTTCCCTTAAGTTTTAGTTCTCTTGCAATTTTTAGTATTAAATGTATTTATTGAGCAATGTAAGTGTATATGCTGTAAATTGAAGGAAAGAAATTTATTACTAATGGATATTTATCCATGTACAGCATTGTAACTGTTACAGTAAGATGTACCACATGATGGTGCTCAAGCTTTGCTTTCTTTGGGGGGGTGGGGGGGCTGGGTTTGGCGGTTTTTTTGGGCTTTGTTTTGTTCGAGTTTATTGTGGGGGTTTTTTGGTACCAAAATTGAGACGTGACTAGTGCACACTGTACTATAAAACCCCTTGTAGTAAAAAGTGACGTTTATCCTAAGTTGTTACCAATAGCCCTGAGCTTAATGCAACTCAGAATTACTTTCTAAAAGTTATTTATCTCAGCAATTGTCTTGGTAAATATGCCATTCATGTGATTTTTCTAGTCGATTGTTTAGCCTCCCCCCATGATTGCTTTAGGGAAGGAATGTTCCCCTTGTAAGTAAAACAAAAACCAAGTGAATATCAGCATTTTTTATACCTATCTATATTTTTGTCACTAAATGTATCAGAACTATTAAATACTAAGAAATTAGCCCCTGTGGGCTGACTTTTTAAGCTATCAGGGTTTATTATATAGCTGCTAATCACCCTCAAACCACAGTCTTTCTGAATCACTCCATCCCATTCTTGGATAATTAAATTCTACTATAGATGCAGGTCAACATTTTCATTTTCAAACTGGATCTGAAAAATCCTGAATTTCAAGTATATTCTGTGGACTTCTATGTATACTCAATTCATATGGGGACTCTGAAACATATGTTGCACATTTGGGAGCTCTGCAAATATCTAATACCTATAAAGATTAATAAATAATGGTATATTCCAGTCCCTAGGATTTTGTGTAAGGGTACATAGGTCATTAGAAATGTTCTCTAGAAAAGGATCATATCATGACAGTGATGATTATCACCTGAGGAAGCTATTATTCTCTATAATCAGTCATGCAAAAATCTTAAAACAACCAGCCCTATAGTTTAAACTACAGCTGTGACAGGACAGCCCTACTGCCTGATTTAAAGCAGGACCTTGGTGGTGCCTTTTGGCCTACCAGCTCATGAGCATTCCTTTTGCCTTTCCTGTCCTTGTATGCCCATTGTTGCATACTTCATTAACAAAACTGTCAGAAATTTCAGAGTGTTTTTAATAGATTGTTCCAGTATCTGAATTTGTTTCTAAGCTCATGAAACTCTTCACTCAACAGAAAATGTTGCTATTATTGCTTCTTTGAATTTCAGTATGAATGGTAAGGCAATGTTATGGGACTATAATCTGAATACAGCATTTGACATCAGATCTGATTCTAACACAACCCTTATTTTTCTGTCTGTGCTGAGAACAAAATATCTGAACTGCTGAAAAGGAATTAGCATGGATAAATTTTTGTACTTGTTCTTTTCACCAGTGGTAAAAGTAGTAGAATTTAGGCTTAGCAAAAATAATAAATCTACCAATTTCATGCTGAAGGAGGATGAATATTCAAAACTGATAATGTAAAGAGTGTGAACATAAAATCATATGACAGCTTATTCTTCCATCTTTCATGTTCTTTCCTATTTAGTCCAAAGCAGTGTTCTTTGTGTTTTTAAATCCACTCTACCCAGATGACATCACTCAGTAACACTAAGTGTTCAAATATATCATCCTGGTACAGAAGGAATTATGCCATGGCCACCTAGACCATATAGGAATTATGTAGATGCCACCTCACAAGGTTCCTGCTTGAAGAAGATGAGTTTTCAATCCACTGAGTAACTAGTTTATTTATCCAACATGCAGAGCAGCTAGTGTTGGATGCATCCAAAGCAGAACCCCCCTACACCAGATTGCAGACTAAATTATACCTGTACCACTGTTGTGATTTAACCTCAACCAGCAACTAAACACCATGCAGCCACTTGCTCTCCCCTCCCTCTTTTCCCCCTCTCCCCTCCACCTAGGTGGAACAGGGAGAAGAATCAAATGTAACATGTATGTTGAGATAAGAACAGTTTAATGATTGAAAATAAAGTAAAATACAATAATAATGGTAAATGGTAATAGTAATAAATGTAATAAAAAGCGAGAAGAGAGGAAAAAAACCCCCTAAACTGAACCAGTGATGCACAATACAATTGCCCACCACCCCCTGACTGATGCCAGAGTGAGATCCACATCCTTTCCAAGTAACCACACTCCCCTCCCTCCCCAGTTTATACACTGGGCATGATGTTCTGCTGTGTGGAGTATCCCTTTGATCAGTTCAGGTCACCTGCCCTGGCTGTGCTCCCTCACAGTTTCTCTTGAGTATGTTCTCACTGGCGAGCATGAGATACAAAAGAATGAAGGGGGGAAATAAAAGAAGTCCCTGACGTAGAATCAGCATAACTTTGCAAAAATCCAAAACATCAGTACATTTTCAACATTACTCTCATTTTGAATCCAAAACATAGTGCCATACCAGCTACTGAGAAGTAATTAACTCTATCCCAGCTGAAACCAGGACAACCACCCATTACCCATTCCTGAAATCCAATAATACCATTCTTGTCAGTGGTCCCCTGGTTTCATATTGATTTTCTTGGTCATTAGGCTGATCACCTCCTGAAGTTACCTCATTCTCTTGGGATTGTTTCCTTGGTCCTTTTTCATTCTGCTTACATTTTGCAGGTTGCAGCTTGTTCTGTATTTGCAGCATTAGTTGTATCAAAAGATTTACACTATGTCAGATCTCGTGCCCTAAACTTACAAGTACTTGAGCTTCTAGTGCTAAGCAAGGCTATTATTGCTAACAATTCTCAACACTGGGAAGTGCTAGAATACATAGCCTTTAAACAGGCCCTTCATGTGGTATTTTTATATACCCTCCATATCTACCCTCAAAATGCCTCTTTATTTACAGCAACTGAAATTTAGGGTATATTTGCATTTGGTAATGCACGTATTTTTTCCAAAATACTTTTCTTATATCATCAGGGGTTTTTTAAATATTAATTTATCAGACTTATATTACAGCTTAGTCCTGTAGTGAATAAAGAATACTGAAAAACAATGCAACCAAGTAAAAAAAAAATCCCCTATCTTACTTTTACTAGAATAATAAAGGGGATAGCATTCCTGGAGAGATAGATATCTTCTCTCGATCACCACATCTACAGTAAAATTTATGTTTATTCATCGTGTTTGAAAAAAAAATCCAAGCCACCCTCTACTTTTATTTCTGCAAAAGTGAAATACAGCAGCTGGGTAATAAAATAACTGTATTCTCCAGTTAACTGACTGAACAGTGAATCAGAAATGAGAGGAGATATATTGTATACCTCATCCAAAACCTGAAAAAAGTCACACACTGCTTCCTGGAGTTCTTTTATTGTTTGTTTGGGGTTTTTGTTTGGTTTGGGTTTTGGTGGGTTTTTTGTTTGTTTTATTAATGGAGTAAATCAATATCTGCTCACATGCTTATGAAATCAAATTCTTTTTATTAATGACCACAATTAGAATTACTCAACACACAGGGCAAGTTATTGCTATGTTCGTTTCCCACAGACTTTCTTTTCAAGTTTTAATAGAAAATAATATATTTTAAAATAATTAGCATTATAGGAGAAAGTATTGACTGCAGGTATGGAAAAAAGGTTTGATCTTATACAGACTTTGATGTAATGCTTTTGGCCAGTAATGAAAATATGCTCAGTTCGGATTATAAAAGAAAAAAATTGAGACTTTGAGCTCCAAAAACCTGATCTCAGGGCTGTGCCATTCACAACATAGCACAGCTTAAGACATGACACAAATCTCACTGGAGAAGAGGGCTGGAAGTAGAGGGGAATGTAGCTGGAACTCCATTCCTAGCCCACACATCTATAAGGTAGGAAGAAGCATTACAGTGAGATGGGGTAGCTCTTTCCTCAGGAACTGGGGGTCACAAAACCAGAGACCTACGTAGGTGAAAAGTGGTTTTTAGGTTTTGGGTTAAGTTTCTTTCATGGCTACAAAGAACTAAATTACTTGACAACAGTTCTGCTGCAGTGGTTGTTGCAAATGCATTCCTTGTCAAAAATGATAATAGGTATGAATCACTGAATTATTAGTTCCTCTGTTCATTTTTAGCACTGAAAAATTCAGGAAGCAACTGTGGATAGACTTGCATTATAGAACTAGAAAATAAGTAGTTTGTATTTGAAAGGAGTATCAGAGCAGCTTGGGTTTTCAATCACTAATAAAATCCACAACCGTTTTGTACTGATAGTCTTATTTGTATTGTCTGTAGATTTTTTACTTGAAAGAGTCTTAGGAAAATGGAAGAAATAATTCCCAAAATAAGAAGAGCAGGCATATGGAGATCTACAGCTGAAATTTGCACTTCAGACAGAGTAAAGGATCTTAAGCTACCTTTGTGCAGCATCAGAGCCTTCGTAGCTTGTATGCACCCCCTTCTCCTATTTTAGCAAGTCACTGCAAAGTTACACAATCTGAACACTCCACATGATCAACCTTTTTTTTTTTTTGTCCTTGTGCACTTGGGACACAGCAAGGTTAGTGTCTTTAATCACCTTGCTTAGAAAAGAGGACAAGAATTACCATAGGAATGACATAGCCCAATCTTTCTAGACACAGAAATATGTGTTTAAGCAGGGCTGCCTCCACCTATGCTCCAAGCCCCAGCAGACCGGACTAACTGCATCACAGGCAAATGTGGGTGCCTGGGCTCAGCTGAGCTGGCTCAAGGACCCAAATTTATCTACATAGGTTCCACTGTCTGCATGCAGGGGCTTTTGAAATCACTGGTACAAATCCCAAGGAAGAAACAAAATTGTCACAAGGATGGAAGGAATATTTAGCTGCAGGAGTTTGAGCCTTAACTGTTATTTAGATGTCATGTAAAACCTCATGGAGTGTGTATGTGTCATACTTCAGATTTATAGCAGTGCATATAATAGTGCATATATCAACAGGACAAAAATTAAACAGGGAGGGTTTCTGAAACGTTGCTAAAAGCAATCATGGTGCCAAACCTTTCCCATAACACTATTAAGACAGATAATTCTGTCTTAATAGTAGGGGTTTTTGTTTACATTTTTGTTTACATTTTTGGAGTATTTTCCACCTGAAAATATTTGCATGAAAGACCATATTT
>NW_008663018.1:6092-9936 GCF_000695815.1 Acanthisitta chloris
AACACCAGGAAACTGCAGAAGAACTGCGATTTATTTAGAGTATTTATCTAAACTGAATAATGCTTACTCTAGCACTTTACCCTACAGGCTTATTTCTTGACAATAAAAGAATTAAAATACTTTGATTGGTGCAAAAGAAAAATAGTGACAAAGAAATAGCTTGTTTCTGGATTTACAAATGTGGGGCCCTGCTCTGTCCCTGCAAGAGATATCTGACTCTTTTGTTCAGCCTTCTTCCTGCTGTTCCCAGGGGCCTCTTGCAATGCAGTGAGGCTGGAGGAGGCCACAGGACAGCATAGCCCTCTCAGCCCCTGAGCCCTGCAACGCTCCCATTCTCCCTGCAAAGTCCTTCTTCTCCCAGCCCAGCTGCCCTCCCTGCTTGTCTTCGAATGGTCCCGTGTTATCCGGCTCTCCCTCCTCCGACTCTTCCTTAACGGACCCGAGCTCCCTCCTCCCGGAGACGGATTAGTCCTTAAATCCCTGTCTCTGGCACCGGCACAAGGCGCAGGAAAATATCCGCTTGTCACGGCCGGACCGACCAACCCCAAGGGTTTCATCGTCGCTGCAGAAACGAATGCTCCCTCCGTTCTTGACCCCTCGCTGCATCTGCACAGTGACAGGATTACTCGGCTTCAGCTGGGCTCTCCCCCGCTAACATCTCTAAATGAAACTCATGCAATTAAATCATGCAGTAAAGCCAAACTGCTTAGCAGACATTAAAAGCCGCATAAACTTTTTGGTTCTATTTTTTCTGCTTTCTCTCAAGGAACAAAACACACAACGAAGAAAAAAAGAAACCCAACCAAACAAACCACAAATTCATATATAATTCATTCGTTTTAACCCACAACCAGCTCTCCAAATCAGGGACCACTCTGCATTCTGTCATCCGAAACTGCGCACATAGCCCTTTCCTCGGGCAGAGTGGGCAAAGAGGGATGTGTAGCGGGGGGTGCGGCATCAGCGGGAGGTGTCCCCGCCGGCAGGGCCGGAGGGTGCGGGCGTGGTGCGAGAGATATGCTGCTCGGAGGGTTGTCTCGTCAAGAGCTGCTAAGTACACGGGCCCCGGGGGCAGTTTCCTCTCCTCCTTATCAGAGGCATTTTCACCTTCCTCTCCCCTTCTGCTGTTGCAAAACCAAGTTATTGTTAAAGAAATGTCCAGGAATCTGCCTGTGCCCCTTACAGGAGACTGCTGGTGTTCACATCAGCATTGCTAGGAAATGTGTATATTCAAAATCAATCTGCACACTTATCCCAGTTTTGGTAAACAGCATCTATAAAGCATCTTAACAAAGGTGTCTGGCTGTACAATATGCATTTGAGGTCCTGCGGCCCTTCATAATTTAGCCCTCATGTAGCCCTGTCTTTTATTTTAGGCTTTGTTTCCCATATATGTGATCCAAAACTGTATAACAACTAAATGAATTCTTCAACGGGGAAATAAAAGGAATAACTACAAGAATAGCTGTATCTTCTTGACTATTACAATTGTAATGTTGATAACTGGACATTCATTTATATGGGATAGGAACACATAAAAGTGTTCTCTTCAAAGTTTCTACAGTCTATTTATCAAACATACATAATTTATACATGCTCCTTTTCTGGGTTAAGTATAGGTGGCCCTTCCACCTTGGTCAAAACCAGTAAAATTTTGTCCCAAATAGTATTTATGATGCTATGTGACACATCATGTTATGATTCCCTATAGCCTCTACCTACAATTTGTCCCTGATGTCAACTGGATTGTGGCTTGCTCGCCTTTGATCTTATGGCTCTTTGTTGGATTGTTGGTGCACATTCACAAGCTTTTGTCTGCTTGGTTCCCTCCCCAGAGGTGGGGTAGGTAGCAGCCAGGTGTTCCCTGCCCCTATCAGTACTTCATTAAAGTTATCAATACCTATTACAGTGCATAAAATACAGGTGTCAGATAAACATTAAACAGTGCATAAATTAAGCTGTGGGAATACTAAATGCTATACTAGCAAATGTGCACAATGTCCACTGGAGTGAAAAGCACCCTGAAAGTCAGGGCATGACTAGTCTTTTCTTGCCTCTAGCTAGAGAGACCCAGGGCCTTCAAAAGTTTATGGCTGCCATTGTACCTCTTTCCACATGCACCAAGAGGGAAATCCATAAATAAAATATTTGTAGCATTCATTTGTTCTTGAATTTGCTCATGAAGGTGCTGATGTTTTCCCAACTTGTCTTTTGCCGCCGCATCCAAAGATGTATATTTATTCTCATATCTCATGGTGATATCCAGTACATACACTTGGTTTTCCTGTACAAATACCAGGCCTGGCCTGTACAGTTCATTATTTTTGTCCTTAATATTTTGTTTCTGGAATACAATCCAGTCTTTTTTTTTTTTTTTTTTTTCCCTCTGCTCTTTTTATTAACATTTTGCACAGCTGGTTGTGCCTTTTAAATCTTGCATCTTGCACAGCAGGTCAGTACCTGATGATGTGGGCCCTGGATTCATTCTCAGTTTGGCAGAATCTGTAGGATTTGATGCAACTCTCTTGTCTGCCCCTTGCAGGAATTTTCTTGTAGAATGCCCATTCTATAAACTAGAATTTAAATTCACTCACACAACATGGAGACAGCATGCCTGGATTTTCTCACAGGAGTCTTTCCCATAATTTACTACAATCCATTATGCAGACAACATTTTCATTAGGTGGAACAAACACAGAGACAGAAGTAAAGGCTTCCTTCCTCTGTAGATGAATGAATTTATCACCCACTCAATTTTAGTAAAGTTAAACTCAATGAACACCATGTACATGGCTATAATAACCCACTTCTCTCTCTTCTCTTTACTGGAGGATAGACATAGGTCATGGTGAAAACTGCAGCTATTGCTCCATTGTCAAAAACCACAAAAGACAACCCCAGAGAGCCAGGAAGATGTCAGCCTCCGCGGCCAAGAGCCTGCACGAGATGCCAAGGCCAAAAAAGCCCTGAGGAACCCCACTAAAGTAAGAAGGAAATTGGAAGCTGGAAGCAAGCAGGGCAGCACCAAAACAGAGAAACGACTTTAAAACAACACTGTGCACTGCTGCAAGAGCAGCGGCTCTTCTAAGAACGACCTATCTTCTACTCCACAGTTGATTTTGAAAAGGAAAGCCAATGGGACTCTCTCACACATTCTACTATTAAAACGCAGCAAAAAAGGAAATCGGCCAGGGGCCGAAGGGTGTGAATATCCCTCCTGTTGTGAAACAATTGGTTCAGGGTTACTGCCAGGACTACGTGATTTTTTTCCAGGGCTTTATGCTTTTTGTGTGCGTGCTTTGCTTCCCTCCCCACCCCTGTTTCAAACCTTAAACTACAACAGCCATCGACTACTAATTTGCACACTCAAACAGAATAATCTCAGTTCACATTAGGAATTCCCATAAGATGGCCCTCTAACAAGTACTGCTAAAAGCCATAATTGACTTGTTAAGGACTGTAATGTTAACACCATTATTAAACCCCATGGTGCCACGGCTGATTCATTAAAAGTGACGACTTTCAGGAAGCAAAAAAAGGTTTATTAGGTGCATTAAAAAATCCAAAAGGGCAAGCAGCAAAAAATAATCGCTTGGCATCTTAATCCATGTTTTAAAAAAAAAAAGTATTAGTAAAGCAAGCACTCTAAAAACTTAGGCAAACGGGAATAAAGAACAGCATAAATAAGGCAACGATGAAATACTCTGTTCTTTCAATCTGTATACACGGCAAGTACCAAAATAGCAGTGACTCAACTTTTTAGGAACGATGTGGGTGGCTCTTAAAAGAGCCTTTTTGTGTAGTTTTTTTTAAGCCAATTACTTGGCTTTAGCCTTGTGGCTGT
>NW_008663019.1:0-314 GCF_000695815.1 Acanthisitta chloris
ACCACCACTCTCTGGGCCATCCCGCCATTTCTTAACCTAGCAGAGTGTGCCCCTGTCCAAGCCATGGGCTGCCAGTTCTTTTGGGGGTATGCTATGAGAGATACGGTCAAAGGCTTTGCTGAAGTCTAGGTAGACTTCCACATCCACAGCCATCCCCTCATCCACCAGGTGGGTCACCTGATCATAAAAGGAAATCAAGTTGGTCAGACAGGACCTGCTCTTCCTAAACCCATGCTGTCTGGGTCTGATCCCTTGTCCATCCTGTAGGTGCTGTGTGATCGCACTTAGGATGATCTGCTCCATGACTTTGCCAG
>NW_008663019.1:396-939 GCF_000695815.1 Acanthisitta chloris
ATCATCGGGTACCTCCCCAGTGAGCCAGGACTGTCGGGAAACGATGGAGAGAGGGTTGCCAAACTCTTCTGCCACCTCCCTCATCACTCTTGGATGGATCCCATCCAGTTCCATAGATTTGTGAGGATCCAAGAGACTAAGCAGATCTCTAACTATTTCCTCTTGGATTTCAGGGGAGTTATTTGGCTTCCTATCTCTGTATATCAGGTCTAGTGGCCAGTTGTCCTGAGGGCAACCTGTCCTACTATTAAAAACTGAGGCAAAGAAGATGTGAAGTACCTCTACATTTTCCTAATTTCTGGTGACTCTGTTCCCTCCAATGTCCAACATGGAATGAAGGCTTTCCTTGCCCTTCCTTTTACTATTTTACATTTATAGAAACACTTTTCGTTACCCCTGATAGAAGTGGCCAGATTTAGTTCAAACTGTGCCTTTGTCTCTCTGATTTTCTTCCTACACAATCTAATGATATTCCTGAATTTTCTTGAGTAGCCTACCCTTTTTTCCAGAGTTGGTTAACTCTCTTTTTTGTTCATAAGTTCT
>NW_008663019.1:1292-2646 GCF_000695815.1 Acanthisitta chloris
CTCATCTAGCAGCTGAAGTAGAAAATTATCCTCTATGCACTTGAAGAATCTCTTAGACTGCCTTTTCTCTGCTGCATTAAATTTCTAGCAGACATCCAGCAGGTTGAAGTCACCCACAAGAACAAGGGCTGGTGATTTTGAGACATCTGCCAGTTTCCTGTCAAATAAATCATCACCCTCATCATCCTGATTGGGTGGTCTGTAACAGATTCCCACCAAGATGTCAGCCTTGTTGGCCTTCCCCCCGATTCTGATCCACAGGCACTCAACCTTGTTGTTACCCACCTCAAGCTCTACAGAGTCAAGAGACTCTCTGACATATAGAGCCATTCCTCCATCCCTCCTATCTTGTCTATCCCTTCTGAAGAGCTTGTAACCATCCATGGCAGCACTCCAGTCATGTGAGTCATCCCACCATGCTTCTGTGATGGTGAGTACATCTTAACTTTCTTGCTGCACAATGGCCTCCAGCTCCTCGTGTTTGTTACCCACACTGCATGCATTAGTGCACATGCACTTCAGCTGGGCTGATGACTTAACTCCTAACTCTTGCTTCCTCACCCTGAGGCTCATCTCTTGAAAGCCTGGTTTCCAGCCCTTGCCCCTTCAAACTAGTTTAGAGCCCTCCTGATCAACTTATAGGCTACAGTTCTTTCGCCTCTGCTAGAGAGATGAAGCCCATCTGACTCTAGCAGGCTTGGCAACACAGAATATGCTCCATGGTTGAAAAAGCAAAAATTTTGCCGGTAACACCAATCCTTTAGACACCTATTGATAAGGTGGGTTTTCCTACTGCTCTCCTCATCCATCCCTGCTACTGCAGGTGAATACCACCTGTGCTCGTGTCCCATTAACTAGTGTGCCCAGTTTATTGAAATCCTTTTTAATTACCCTGATGCCTCTTTTGTTGATATCATCACTGCCAGCCTGGACTGCTAGTGGTGGGTAGTGATCAGAGGGCCAAAGGAGCTCTAGGAGCCTCCTACTGATATTTCTTACCCGAGTCCTGGGTAGGTAGCACTTCCCTGTGGGGTGGACCCAGTCAGCATGTAGGGCCGTCAGGTCCCTTCAGGGGGGAGTCATCTAATGCAACTACCCATTTTTCTTCCTTTATAACTGTGGTTGTGATATGCAAGATGGAGTGCAAGCTGGAGATCCTCCAGTTAGATCTTCCTTTTGACTGTCCTCTGCCTGACTCTCTGGGTCCAGAGCCTCATACCTGTTCTTTAAGGGTAACTGGGGAGGTGATGGGGGTCAGGAGGGGATTTTTTTACCTCTTCCATCAGGGACCTGTTTCCATTCCCCTCCAGCTAATTGTTTTTCTCCCTCTGACTGATGGCAGGAGGGGCAGGGC
>NW_008663019.1:2674-10093 GCF_000695815.1 Acanthisitta chloris
TTGTCTCAAAAGGGTACTACTCCACCAGTCTCCACTGTCCCTAATGCTTCTTAACCTCTCTACTTCTTCCTTGAGCTCTGCCACCATGCAGAGCAAATCATTCACCTGCTAGCACTGTATGCAGGTATGAGTCACACTATCTTCTGAAACTAACATCAGACTGAGGCACTCTGTGCAGCAGTGACCTGAACAGCTGCATCCTGCTCTGCATACATAACAGAGGGTTGTGTATGACTTACAACATTCCTCCTGGTAGCAGCAGAAATCATTTTCTCTCACTTTGAAACCATTGCTGGGTCTAGTTGAGCTAAAAAAAACAAAAAAAAACCAAAAAGCAAGGGGTGTCTCTGCCCTTCCTGCTTGCCCTGCCTGTATGAACTGCTGCTCAAACTGCCCTCACTGATATGCCTTGCTCCTGTTCACAGTTCAAACTATTATTACTACAACTGCTTCTGGTTTTTGTGGTATGTTACACAGGAAAGTATTTGTTCATTAAATATGTTTCCATTAAACCAGATGACAAATTGCATGAGAATATACTAAATACTTCTTGGTCAAAAAGCATCCCATGCCAATAGGTAATGGAGTGATAGGCCTAAGAATGTCCCTCTCAATTTGTTAGTGGGTATATTGGCTAATTTGCCTATGAAAGACTAATTGGGTTGACGATTCAAGTGATAAAACTTATGAATGAATGAGCAATCAAATCAACTTTTTTATCAGTTTACATTTCTGTTTTTCAGATCAAAAATTATGTGATTTGATTTACATACAACCAAGTCCATGAGAAGTAAAGACTTCAATGCTATTTTAATTTCATTTTGGAGAACATAAATATGTTTACCAAAAAAGCCCCAAATCAAACCCCACAAAAAGTAAATTATTATGCTGTCATCTATCAGCATGATGAAAATTACAAGCACTTATTTTTGC
Organism: Acanthisitta chloris; assembly: GCF_000695815.1. Taxonomy (NCBI): domain Eukaryota; kingdom Metazoa; phylum Chordata; class Aves; order Passeriformes; family Acanthisittidae; genus Acanthisitta; species Acanthisitta chloris. The sequence continues at coordinate 3,608 of NW_008663019.1, forward strand.
ATATTTAACAAAAGACATGGTCTATCTTTTTTGTTATTTTGTGCAATTTAAATATGGCTTTTCTATCTTCTTTATAAACATTGGAGAGAAGAGATTAGTTCTGTATTCTAATAATTCTGCATCTGCCACTTCTAGTGTTCTAAGAAAGTGCAAGCAAAATCACCCAACTATATTCTCAGGTGCCTTAATTTAGATTGACAGTGTAATAGTGGTGGTTTGGTATGAGAGCATGCCTGCATGCAGATGAATTTATATATTCATCCACTTACGACTTTTTTTTAAGGTTGAAGAATTGCATTACGTTTACATTTGCAAATGTAATTTTCAGTATGATAACCCAAAATCAAAGATGAAAGATGAGGAGCTGTGTCTGTGGTAAGTGTTGCTCTTTTTTGAAATTTAAATTAGCATTGCAAAAGTCTCTGGAATTGTTTTCACAGATAACAAGTATTTCAGTGTAAATGGAATCCCAACTGGAGCTGAGCTAAAACTATGTGAAGTAATGTGGGTAATGCTATGTGTGATCAACAGATGGGAGTGGGACAAGAGAAGGCAAATAAACATAAGAAAATGCAAGAGAAGTGAAACAAAGCACAAACTCTCCAGGAAATTAAACCATAGCATCTACTGTGACGGAATATCTTAACAAACCCTAGTGAAGTTTATGAAAATTTTATGAAGTCTCCAAGACATACCATGGAACAGTTCAGGAACAGTGTTATCTTAGATATACTAATATTTCTAAAGATTTACTGCAGCAGTTTTGTTGTTCATGAGCAATGTGGTTAAGTCTTTAATTGCTACAGATTTTCCTTAGCAATAAAGAAGCCTAAGCAAGAAACTACCCATCATATATATTCCCAAGTTTTGGAGCTAAAATTTCATGGTTTTGAAGTCAGCTTTTTCTTTTCTAAAATGAACAGAGCTTTTCAGTCAAAGCGAAATTACCAAATACAGTGTCTTTCTTTGTGCAACTGTATGACACAGGAAAAGTGAATCTTCGTGTTTCTGCACTGTGCATGTATTAACAATGAATTTTGAATTTTACCTGTCTATTACACAGTAAAAAAGTTGTAATTACAGCACATTCTCATGACTGCCTTCTTCCACATATCTGTTCAATGCTCAGGATAATTAGAATCATGGAAGTTCTTTCTTCATTTTCCTTCTTTCTCTGTTCTGCATTTGGTTTTGTATTTGGTTTTCCAATTGATTTGTTTGGGGCAGTCTAGGTTCTCCAGAGGTGTCCATGCTTTAGAATATTTTCACTTACACAACTATATTCAAGAAAGCACAGACACTTCTCTGAATTTTTTGTATAGAAGTTGCTTTTCTTATATAGAAATTTCATCTGGTCCAATCTCCCTACTCAAGTAGGACCACACTAGAGCACATGGCTCAGGATTTCTTCCAGGTGGTTATTGAATACCTCCAGGAAGGGAGAAACCATGACCTCTCTGGGTAAGCTGTTCCAGTGCTCAGTGACTCACACAGTAAAGAAGTTCTTGCTCATGTTCTGTATGCACAGAAAGGGGAATCAGAGGCTGGAGACCAGCCCTGCAAAAAGGGAACTGGGGTTGCTGGTCAATGGAAAGTTGGATATGAGTCAGCAGTGTGCCCTGGCAGCCAGGAGGGCCAGCTGTATCCTGGGGTGCATTAGGTACAACACTGTCATCTGGTAAAGAAAGGGGATTGTCCTGCTCTTCTCTGTACTGGTGTGGCCTCACCTCAAACTCTGTCTGCAGTTTTGGGCAGCATAATAAAAGAAGAATCAAAAGCTATTAGGTGTCCAAAGAAGAGCCATGAAGATGGTGAAAGATCTAGATAGGAAGCTGTATGAAGAGGGGCTGAGGCCACTTGGCTTGTTCAGTCTGATGAATGGAAGACCTCATAATAGTCTATAGCTTCCTCAAGAGGGAAAGCAGAGGGGCAGGCACCAAACTCTTCTCTCTGGTGACCAGTGACAGGACCTGAGGGAATGGTATGAAGCTGTGTCAGGAGCGGTTTAGGAATTTGGATATTAGGAAAATGCTCTTCACCCAGAGGGTGGTTGGGCACAGGAACAGGCTCCCCAAGAAAGTTGTCATGGCACCAAGCCTGCCAGAGTTCAAGAAGCATTTGGACAATGCTTTCAGACACATAGTGTGTTTCTTAGGGCTGTCCTGTACAGGGCCTGGAATCAAACTTTGATGGTCCTTTTGGGTTCCTTCCAACTCAGGTTATTCTGTGATTCTAATGTTAGAGGGGATGGAGTGTTGTTATTACAGAGGAATTCATTGCTGCCACTGATGTTTTGATCTGCAGATAGCTTCAAGAGTATTTTAGTCATGATGAGCAACTGATAAGGAATGTATGTTTCCTATAATATTTTTAGAACTTTGCAAGTATTCTTAGACTTAAAATAGAGATAAGAGTGATAGCTGATAAAGACACAGCTATTATCTCATCGTACTGCCATTTTATTTGTGAGCTCTAGTTATTTTACTTGAAGGTTGATAAGCTTGTGAACAGTTCAAAGTTCATACGTAGCTGATCAATAGAATCAGCTCCTTCATCTATCATAAGGGATTATTTCATATGTTTCACAAAATCATAGAATAATTTAGGTTGGAATAGACCCTTTAGATCATCATTTCCAACCAAAAATGTAACATTGTTAAGTCCACAACTAAACCATGTGCCTAAGCTTCATGTCTACACACCTTCTAAACACCTCCAGGGATCGTGATTCAACAACTTGCCCATGTAGACTGTTCCAACATTTGACATCGGATGCTTGTTTATTAAGAACAAACAACTTTAACATCAGTAGAAGTAAATTAATTGCACTACTTTAGCTTTTGAGACTGGCTTAAAACCACACATTTCAAGATAGGTTTTAGGAGTGAATTTTTGTCAACTTCTATGAAATTAACAGTTTTGCATGTACATTGTTATGTCCTATTTGTATCCTGACTGGATATTGTGGATTACATATGTATTCTAATATATTCACCAATTCTGAAACTCTACCCTCAACAATAACACTCGCTTCTAAAACCACTGTCTTTTCTATTAACTTAATTAGTACAAACACAGCTAACATTGAACCTGATGGAGCAAATATCTTTGTAGTTGAACTCCTAGAATTACAAGCAAGAGCAATAATCTCATCACCTCTGAATTTCATTCAAGGAGCTAGCACCCTTTCTCAGAGAATCTGCTTAATCAATCATAATTATAAAACAATTACCAGAAGTTTTCTCAGAAATATTCCTGTGATTATGAATTCTCATCTTCCATTATCTAATTATGAATAATTAAATTGAGAATTTACTTTATCTCAGAATGTCAGTAAAAGAGTCCTTAGGTCATGTCCTGCTCTCAGGGTGAACAATTTTCAAATAAATCAATTATTTTAGGGGAAATTATTATTACTATTGTTATTTCCATATAATAAATTCATACCCTTAATTCTCATCTGCTATAGTAAAGCCTGAAAAAATGATTATATGTTTCCATGACCAGGATTAGCACAAATTCATCTGTCATCTCAGCCACTCAAACAAAATGTCTTAGCATCACATTTTTGGGACTGGGATTTGTGGTGTACAGACACCCTTGGGGTATGAAGTAGGCTCCATAGCTCAGTCTAGTTGGATGCATTCCTAATGACCTACTGATTCTCTAGTATTTAGAAGAAGATGCTGTTTTCCAAAAAATTATGAGGAAAAGGAATAATCCAGTGGCATCACCTTTTAAACCTAACTGGATTGTAATTATCATAGAATCATAGAATTTAAGGGTTGGAATGGACCTTACAGATCATTAAGTCACAACCCACCCTGCAATGGGCAAGGACACCTTCTCACTAGACCAGGGTGGTCAAGGCCTCAACCAGCCTGGTCTTGAACACCACCAAGGTCGGAATAGCTATCATGTCCTTGGGCAACCTGTTCCAATGTCTCACCACCCTCAGAGTAAAAAATGTTGCTCTAATATCTAACCTAAATTTTCCTCCCCTTCAATTTGAACCCGTTACCCCTTGTCCTATCATTGCAGTTCCTAACAAAGCGTCCCTATCCAGCTCCCTTGTAGGTGCCCTTCAGATATTGAAAAGTTGCTATGAGGTCTCCATGTAGTCTTCTCTTCTCCAGACTGAACAGCCCCAACTTCCTCAGATTTCTTCATAGGGGAGATGTTCCACTCCTCTTATCAACTTAGTGGCCCTCTTCTGGACTTGCTCCAACAGTTCCATGTCCTTCTTATGTTGGGGGCACCAGAATTGCACACAGTATTCCAGGTGGGGTCACACGAGAGCAGAGTAGAGGGAAAAATTGCCTGTTTTGACCTGCTAGCCACACTCCTTTTGATGCAGCCCAGGATTCGATTGGCATTCTGGGCTGCTAGTGCACACTACCAGCTCATGGTAAGCTTCTCATTTACTGCCACTCCCAAGTCTTTCTCTTCATTACTGGCTTCAATTACCTCCCTACACAAACTGTAGCTGTGCCTGGGATTGCAATAGCCGAGATGTAGGTCCTTGTACTTCATTTTGTTGAACTTCAGGGGGTTTGCAATGGCCCACCTCTCAAGTCTGTCAAGGTCCCCCTGGTGACATCCGTTCCCTCCAGCATGGCAACTGCTTCACACAGCTTGATGTTTTCAGTGAATTTGCTGTTGGTGCACTCAATGTCACTATTCATGTCAGCGACAAAGATGTTGAACAGTGTCACCCCCAGCACTGACCCCGGATGGACACCACTCCTCACTGGCCTCGTCTTCCACAGTGGGTTTAGGGGTTTCTTCCTCCCAGTTCCCACCTTTACCATTGCTGGTCTGGTCAGAGTGTCTAGAGCACTTGAAGACTGAAGAAAACAAGTCATTAAGCACCTCAGCCTTTTCTATATCCAGGGTAGCCAGTTCTTCCATTTCCTTCCGGAGAGGGCCCACATCATCTGTAGCCTTCCTTTTGCATGCGGCATATCTGTGTAAGGACGTTATCATTAACACATTTAAGATACCTCCGGCATTGCTTGCGTACCATCACGTTGCTCTCCCAACAGATTGAAATCCCCCATGAGGACTAGGAACTGCAAGCATGAGGCAAATTGCATCTGTCTATAGAAACCTTCATCCACATCCTTCTCCTAATCAGGTGGTTTGTAGCAGACCCCCACTATAACATCCCCTGGTCCAACCATGCCCTTAGACTTGACCCACAACTATATCTGAGAAAACTTCTGATAATTGTTTTACAATTATGATTGGTTAAGCAGATTCTCTGAGAAAGGGTACTAGCTCCTTGAATGAAATTCAGGGGTGATGAGATTATTGTTCTTGCTTGCAGTTCTAGAAGTTAAACTACAAAGATATTTGCTCCATCAAGTTCAATGTTAGCTTTGTTTGTACTAATCAGGTTAACAGAAGTGACAGTGGTTACTGAAGATGACAGGTTCCTTGAAGAGAGTAGAAAAATTACTGAGTCTTTGAATATTTCTGTGCTGCTCTATGTTACCATTGTCCTGTTGAGTGGGTTTACAACTGAATTTTCTCATTTTCTCATTAACTTGGTAAGTATTGAAAATATATTCTGTTATAAGATAACTCAGGATTTCCTCAAAAAATATTAACTTCTCCACAGTGAAAAGAGAAACTTAGTGATTTCCAAATTTGACTGTTACCTTTGGAATTTAGAGAACCCGGATTGCATCCTTAGTGGAAGATAAAATACAAATAAATATTTGTACACGAAGAAACAATTTATGGCATTCGTTATTTATAATATCCTCAAATCCTTCAAGCAGAAAATGTAGACTTACTTGCATTATTGAATAAATTCAGAAAGGCAGAAAATTTTAAATTGCTGTTGTTGCGTTCCAGTTTTAGCTGACAGCAAAGTCAATCTTGTTATCAAAAGCAGATTAATTTGTTCACTTCTTGAATCTTGTTTTCTTCTTCCCAATCAGTTTTACTTTCAGCCATTTCATTTTTAACAAGCTGAAAATGCTGACTTTGTACATACAGCCTGAAACTTCATTCAGCACTTTCTTAGCAATAATGACATCCCATAATTAAGTATAGACATCTTCCTGTATGAAAATATTACCTGCTAAGCTTCACTCTGAGGAATTATTGGTGATTCCAGCCTATTTGCTCAGAAAACCTGAATGGTGGTGATTGATGCTTTTATATAAATGCCATAATACTGATAATAAAATTTAATTTTTATTTCGCTTTAAATCCCATACAAAACCCCAAATAATAATCCATTTAAAAATTATATATATAATAAAATGTATGACTACCCTCAGTATCTAAAGATGTATCTCTCACACCAGAAATGTACTGGCTTGAAAAACTAGTTCACCTAAAGGCACCCACAATCACAAAATCCAAAATTTACTTCTGTATGTTATGATACATGTTTTTTTACAGAGCAAGAAAAATATTTACAAAGTGGCTTACTCTTTGTTCAATGAACTGAGTAATTAATGAAAATTCTTA
>NW_008663019.1:10104-13091 GCF_000695815.1 Acanthisitta chloris
TCTAGACATAAGCATACCATTTTTCTACATACAAACTTTGTGAAGATTAGATATTACAGTCCATATTATTTCAGTAGAGAAAAACATGGCATCACAAAATGTAGCATTCATAAATGCTACATGTGGACCTAGTTAACATTTAGATAGGTAAGAGTTTGCTTTGCCTAGTTCTGCTTTGTTTTTAAGATGAAAGGATTTTCTGTTAGCAGTGTGGCCACTATTATAAATATCAGTCTAACACAGAAAAAATGTGATTTAGATGCTTATTTTCTTCTTTTGATAATTCTCTAGGACCATATATGACCACAAATTTGTCATAACTCCAGGATACACTGCACTTCACTGATTAAAACTGCATTTTTTTCTGGGTATTGCATTGAAGAGCCCTCCTGCCTTCCAGCAGATCAACACTCCCCTGCAACTTCGTGTCATCTGCAAACTTGCTGATGGTGCATTCAATCCCCTCATCCAAATCATTAACAAAGATATTAAAGAGAATTGGGCCCAACACTGGGGCTATTCCATATTGTACTGCTTATAACTGCTAGATAGAGGACTGAAAGGCACAGTAGGCATCTCTCACTGTAGAATGATAATTCAGTAACATAAATATGAGTATGTATCAAGTAGCCTTACAGCTAACAAAATGCTGGATGAGAAATGACTGAGAATCTGTTGTATATTCACAAATCAAATATGGAATAAAGTGATTTATTCCTTAAAAACCTACCTTTTAACATGTATGAGAAAGCAGTTAATAAAAAATTTCTGTATAAAACATTAAAATATCCTTGAAGTTTCTAGAAACTATAAACAATTTCTTTTTAGCAGAAAATGCAAAGCATAATTATATGTGCTGGTTTGAAAGCAAACCAGTGAGAGACTCCAAGTCAGAAGTACAATTTAATATGAACAACACAACAAAACAACAACAAATGCAACAGTACAAAAATAACCTGACAGAGTCAGAAAGTAACCTGACACCCTGTCAGTCAGGGTGTAGTAGCAGTCCGATTAAAATGGTAGCTGCAGTCCTCCTGGAGCAATGGCTTTGTTGGAGCAGTGATCCCGCGGATCTGCTCCTCTCCTGAAGGTCCAGCAGCAGCTCTTGTCCTCTGGGAATCCAGCAGGCAAAGGGCTCCCTGTGCTGGTCCAAACCCCGGCTTATATCCCTGTGAGCATGTTTGGCTCCCCACCCCTGGGGTGAGTCGCCTCACAATGGGACAAGGCGATAAGTATCACTGGGAGGATGTGTCATGCATGGGTCCTTGACAGCCTGTTAATCAGAGACAGCCCCCTGAGGGAGCCATCAGGGACATGGTGATAAGGATCACTGCCCCACCTTCTTTAACAGCTTGTGGAGACGAAAATAGAATACATACCATTGCAACGCAGGACATTATACATCAGATTTTGCAGAAAAAGAAACTAACAGATCAATGAACCTCAAGTGAAGGCTCACCTTTTGCAGAAGAGTATTCAATTTATCATGACAAATGAAGAATCACACTTGATCTGAATGCCCTAACAATTTAGCCCTAATTTTTCAGATTTTAAAGCAAACATAAAAATGTTAATAAAGTGAAACTGTAGTTGATAATAATTTTTTTTTGCAGGATGGCTTATTGTATGCTTAAAATAAACACTCCTGAAATAGAATAAGTATAAATACTTAATATTCTGTTAAGAATGTGTTACAAAAGCAAAACATATAGCTAGTTAATGATCAAGAGAGCTCCAAATAAAAGAAAAAAGTGGGGAGTACAAAACTGTCTTAACTGTGACAGAACTGTCAGTATGTGCTCTATGATCTTTGTCTTCTTCCCAATATTAGTATGGTTGTATACCTAAAACTCAAAGAGTATTAAACTGGAAAAGAAGATCTATGATATATTAAGGTTGTGGGAAGATTTGGAGTTTTGTGTGTGTGTGTGTTTGGGGCTTTGTTCTTTTGTTTCGTTTTGTTATTTTTTGGGGTTTTTTTTAATAAATGTTTTATTGTTTCTAAAATAGTTTTAGTAGAAAATCAAAAGTTTTGACTTATGTAACAGAAGATTCACAGTTATTAAAGTGCAGAAGTCTAGTAGCAAATGGCTTCTTAGCTTGTAAGAAAAAAATAACAAATTAAAGGAAAGATAAGCTAAGTCAGAAATAAGGAACATATTTTTATTCACTGCAAAGCACAGTGGACTGAAGACTTCTGATAATGGCCTTGCCATCTTTTTTCACTGTTTCAGAATAAAAGATATAAGTTGATGACTTTGTCTTTTGTTTCTTTTGCTAAAAAATTCATATTTCAGTATCTAGATAGAAAAAAACACTGAAAATAATGAAAAATTTCATTGAAATGAAACTTTATTTTCCTGGGAGAAAAGGAAATAAAATAATATCTCCTAACAATATAAAAATTTGTCCAGATTTTTCCTTGTTAGAGCATCTAAGACATTCTGTTTGTGTCTTACCTGACATGAATCCACATGTAAAAAAACCCAAATCATTTGCAAAATGGAAATTGTTTACTTAAAAAGCTTTCAGTAATTTACTTAATACTATTGCCAAGAGTGGAAAATATTCCTTATGACATATAAATATGCAGTGTAGTGCATATCTGAGCAAGCCTGAAATGAGAACTCACATGCATAATGCTTTTGCCAATTAACAGAGGAACCAGAAAATCTTTTACAAAATATATTAATGTAGTTGGCCTCTGTGCTAGCATAAGTTTTTATGTCTGATTTTACACATTAATCCCCCAAAATAAAATAATGATATAACAGAAAATAAATAAGAGTGGAGGGTAATTTTAACTTTGTGAAGCATTTTCTGTTTCTTAAATAGATGGAGAACATGGAAGGAGATGGCTAAACACTGGCTGAAGAATACAATTTATTCCCTATCTTGAGTACAACAGAGAATAAAATATATAAAAATGGAGTTGAACTATTTTGCTGCAAGAAAAAATTGTTGTAACAAATATTATAATAAAA
>NW_008663020.1:0-866 GCF_000695815.1 Acanthisitta chloris
TAGAAGTCTATTATTGTTGCAGATAGCTCAGATGATGGTTTTAAGTCCAAAAATTAGATTTTTTCCCTTCCCGCTCCCCTGTTCATAAAGCTGACAAGGCACAAGACCATACTGTTGCTCCTGTGTGGGATTACTGATGCTAACCTATGGATACTGGGCAGGAGTCATCACTGACCATGTTTACATAGTGTTTATGTCACTTATTTGCCTAGCAGCACAGCGTGCAATAATACATTTTCCTGATGGTGTTATGAAGTTAGTGCAAACCGCAGAGACTTGCTCAGTAATCATGTCCTGATGTACTATGTGATTTGTCTGTACCCATTTTAAAACTGACTTTAATCCCTACTAGAGATACATTGTGAAGTATACAATTCTCAGTTACAGCTGTATGTATCAAACATGTGTGCAGTTTGATGTGCAGGCATTTATGATTTATTATATATACACACACACACATTTTTATAAGCTCTATAGTATATATACATATATTTAGGAAGAGTGAGAGAGAAAGCAAAAGTCTTAGGCATTTGTGAAATGTTAGAGCCTTTTTTCTAAGCCAAGATCCATATCAACCCGTTCAGTGTACTGATGTGCAGGCAATAGAGAGTTCCACCTCACATCTGAAATACCTCATGACAGTGTGTGTTTAAACCCACAAGCAAGAATCACAGGCACGTATGCAGACAGACTCTTCTGTCTGCATCCATAAAAGGTGCCCTTTCACTTAGGAAATAAACCTGAGAGACAACTTTGAAGAAACTTGAACCCAACCATTGCTGCTGTGCTGCTATGAGTGTCCCTAGAACTCCACCAGCTGCCCTTCCTGGCTGTCCCAAAACTCTGTGCTTCCAGTCAGCCCAGAT
>NW_008663021.1:0-25109 GCF_000695815.1 Acanthisitta chloris
CCTAAATTCTATGATTCTATGATCTGGTACGTTTTTCTTCTTGCAGCATTTAATATCCTGAACAATTCTAAATGTGTCTCTAATCTCATTCATTTTGCTGATTGCATGTGAAAAATGAGTGTCACAGGAGCTGAAGTTCCCAGCTTGAAGTTATAAGTAATGTTCTATTATATGTTTACAGGCTTATAAAAAAAATAATAAACCCCCAGACTGCTCTGAGCATGGAACAAAACTGAGAAATGCTGGAATTGAGGCTCATGCTTTTCAGTGTAGCCTCATTTACTGAATGGACTTTCCATTCCTTGATTATATCTATATTTATTTACACTTGACAATGTTTTATTAAAAACTTGAAGGGTATGCAAGTTAAATTTATAACAGAAACCCACTCTGTAGGCAAGGAAAATAGATGTACTTTGGAGGGCCAGCCCTGAAACCTAGGTTGAACAGGCAGGGTGAAGAAACATACATAGCCAGGCATGTACACTCTCTGACAAGTGCTGAACCTGACTGCAGATTTGAAAATGGTCAAGTCTCATATCGAGATGCAAAATATTCCTTCCTACCAAGTAGATGGGTCCTTATTCCAGCCATGCTACTCATCACACCTAATCCTGTGAGGTGCACAGTCTTTCTAGATCTCACTGAAACTGAGCTGAATACGTTGTGCAGTGGAGACTTTATAAAGATGCTTTCAGACTGCACATGAGAGTGCAAAATTGAGCAATTTCCTGTGTAAGGCATTGATGAGACAATAGATCCCTTTATGAGGCTCTGTTTGACTACAGAAATGAGCAATTGTTCACATTATATTTAGTAAATCCCCTGACACCCTGTTAAAAGAGCCTATGTTTAGCTGAAGTCTTGGCATGAATGTACTTCCAGAGGTTTAATGACCTTTCACTTTTCGAGGTGTTCTTTATTTAAGCTAATGAAAATGAGCTCCACTTAAAAGGCTTTTAAATGCTGATTAAAAATTAAATCAGTTGTTCATTATCCCCAGGTGGCCTTGTTTTAAGAGCAGTAATTCAGAGAGAGTCAAACAAGTAGTCTTTTTTTTTTTAATGTAGCTAGATCTTGAATTGGGAGAACTTCATTAGAGCTGTTTATGAATCACCAAACCTTCAACTTCTAATGCAAATGGGTTTGTAAACAGAGGGCTTCTTCCCTCCATTTCTGTCCCATTTGTTTGAAATAAGAAAAAAAATCAGGCACATTTCGGAAGATTCCATGTGGCATGTCCAGCAGAAATATCAATAGCTGCAGTATTTTCAAGCAAACCAACAATTGACTTGGTGCCATCTCATTAATAACAATATAAACTGAGAAATTAGCTCTACAATGTCTCGCTTTACCTATTTGCTTATTTTGCTCTAGGGCTGGAATAGTTTCAGAAGAGTTTACAACACAAATGAACAATGATGAAACCTCAATGGATTGGCTCTTTTGGTTTGTTTTTTTCTTATCTTTTTTTTTTTCATTGTGGCTGCTGAGAGCACTGGCCTGGGATTTAAGTAGTTAAACATTGCAGAAACCACTAAGAGAACAACATCTTCAAGCTCATAAAGTACAGCTTCGCTGAAAAACAGCTACACTCACTGCTCGAACACCAAGACAGTTTTACAGACCTTTTCCTGTGCTTTTCAGTTACAAAATTTCACTTTAGATAGGGAACTTCCTGATCTTGAAATGCAAGCTTAACTAGTAAGGGATATATGTGGACAGAGCAAAATACTCATGACCACTTTGAGAAAAGATTAGGCAGCACATTTTTGAGAACACTGAGATAAAGGAAAGAAAATAGTGTTATGCCATGAAAACCCCTGCGTTCCACTACAGATAACACTTTCCTTCTTGTTTTTTATAAACCCTTTGCTCTTTTATACTTGTAGTAAAATGAGTGCCCAGAGGTTTCTGAGTAAAATATGCTGCAGAGTGTCAGGGGAGCTGTGCAGCACTGTTACCTTGGTTCAGCTGCAGTAGGAAGGATGGAAATCCCAGGCCCTTGTTGCCCAAAATGTTTGAAATGACCTGCCCTGAGCAGAGGTTAGGGCCTTGACTCCTATCCCTGTCTACAGAGTTAATCGTGAACTTGCTTGTTACAGTGGCTGCTTTAGGGATGCACTAGAAGTGCATACTTATATTTACATGTTTGGAAATCCTGGCAGAGCTGAACAAAGCTATGTATCCCAACTAGCTGCCAGGAAAACTGGCTCAGTGCTAGTAGCCAGCTAGTCCTTCTCTGACCCCTACCTGTGAATGCTTTGTCTAGTAAAACTCATAGGTGATCAAGACACTCTTATTCCCAGGTTTATGACCAGAGACAGGACAGACTGCTCTGGTGACATTATGAAGACAGACCTGCAGAGACATGAAGGTGTCCTGCTAGCTTAGGGGTGGCTTATGCAGTCACACTCACGCGCCTTTTACCTCGTGACTTTCTAATGAGTTCTGGAATTGGGCACATGACACCAGGGAATGCAGTGTGTGTGTCTGAGGTAATGAGCAAACATCCCTAAATAGGATGCCTGGCTGGAGAAGTATTCAGACTTTGGTCAGTGAAATTTTAATGTCCCTCCTACCCCCCTAGGTTAAGAGAAGCTCTTTTTTTTTTTTTTTCCTGTCCTTATTGGAGAAAGAATAATAATTTAATCCTAGTGTGAGATTCCACTTTAAACATCAAATTCTAGGAATCCTTTCTGTTCCAATGCTAATGCAAAACAGATTGAAATACAGTGCTAACTGCTTGTCTAAAATAATGAAAACACTGATGTTTTGAAGAATGTCCTTGGCTGATAGCTGTATTTAATTATCCAAAGTAATTGGAAAAAAGTTATTTTCCACGGCAATGAGATTTTTTTCCTAAAAGCTCCTACTGTTCCTACTGCTGAAAAATCTTCACTATTGTCTGTGGAAGAAATGTGTTTGTAGAAAGAATAGAGCTTTGAATGGAAAAAGCCAAACCTGTAAATATGGTAAAGGGTATGAAAAACTCCACGGAGGGGGGAACCCTAGCTGTCTGCATACATTAGTATTGCTTGCAGAATTCTATGTGCAGAAGGGCTGGGAATCCAAACTTCCACCTGACATCCAAGGCTATTTTTTAGCACAAGTATAGGAGCCTGTATGTCTTTTGGGACAAATGCAGAGAAACCACACACACGCACTAATAAATAAAAAGCATAGCATAAACGTGTCACCTTGAAATCTACTCTCTCCTCCGTGACAGTTTCTGCTTTCAGAAAATCCTATAGATTTTCAGCCTTTTTTATTTTCTTTTTATTTAGATATTTATTTTGAGTGACTATAAGAAACTGTCACTTTCTGTGCAAAGAAATTGTCACTTTCTGTTCTGCTTTATATTCTCTCTACCTTGCCTGGAAACAAAATGATTACTTTCCAGGAGAAGGAATATCTCTACAGAGAGGTCAGATCTGTCTGAGCAGAGGAAAGAAATTTAACAGGCTCAAAAAGACTGGGAATGAGAAAATTACTGCAAAGATGTGTGTTTTGCACAGCACATCTCTAATCAGACATCAGAGGTATGATGTACCCTCTCACCAGCAGCTTTGGTGCTTTTTCACAATTGGGGGGTGTTGTGGTTCTTGCTGTTAGCAGTCTTTTACAAACACTTCAGTATGGATGCAGTTACCCCTCCAAAAACATAGTTTTTTTCCCCCAGTAGTCAAGACTTTTGTAATTACTTCTGGTGTGTGTTCTTAACTTTCCTACATGAGAGCATTGCTAAATGAAAATGGTTTCTGGCCCTTGGGCTAGATCCAAAGGTCTTGTGTTTTCAAGTGCTCATTGTTACTATGTCCTGCTTTAATGTGACTTGTTTACTTAGGGGAATAAATCACTGGCTCATGTGAAGCATGTCAGCTCTCCAGATGATCTATCAGGGCAGTTAAGAGCTGGTCATATTTCAGTTCACTGTACTGTTAACATAAATAGAGCATTCTCAGTCTCATTTAGATGTCAGAAACCATCTAGTAAAAATAGCACAAAACTCTGTTTAAATTTATTCAGCCTCCTCTGCAGAGTAAATTAGAGTGGGTGGGTCATAGGGCTGCCTTAAAGACAGTCTGAGCTGAGACTGAGTGTTTACCTGGGCAATTGTTCCAGGCTAGGATGATGTATCAGGCCAGTGACAACAGCTCTGTGACACATGGTAACTTGTTTAGTGGCTGTGACCTCACTGCTTGCAATTAAACATCCCCTGTATACTTAGCCAAAAATGTGATCCCCGATCTTTCATAAATTAGAATATTTTCTTACTTCCTTCTGTTCTTTATCGAGTGTGTTCAGTGCTTTTTTCAGAGTAGTTCTTAAATGGAGACAGTTTCATTTAAAAGCACATTCTTGAATTATGGGCTATGTCTTCCTTTAAACAATGTCCACACTCTGCTGCGTGAAAAAAATAATTGTATTTGAAAAGCTGATGCAATAATTAGAGCCTTGGAATAGTTCTCAAGTTATGGCATCTAAAAGAATAGGCAGGACTGAGATCTAATCCTAGTCAAGCCTTCTGTCTTTTACTATTCATGCTACCGAGGTAAACTCTACTGAGCAAGAGGATTCTGAGGTGCCAAAAGGCATAGTTCAAATATTCTTAAACAATAGTCTTTTCCCAGGCAGTTTATTACTGTTGTATAGGGAACACTGAATTGGTACTGGGAAAAGTAAAAGAATTATTGCCAGTGATTTTATAATCAAATCGTGAGGAGAATGAATTACTTTGGGCAGACCTTAAATGTAACTTTATTTAGCAGCAAGTCAAATGCACATCAGGAAAGGATATTCCTATTTAAGAGTCAGAAATCTTTTGATGAATGCCACGAACACAAGTGTTATTCTTAAGTGGCAAAATCTACATTTGCAGCTCTGATTTTGCGGAAAGGTGTGTAAAACCTTCCATATTGGAGTTCTGTGTGCCTGAGCAGGATCCAGCAAAAAAATTATTTCCATTTTGACTTAAGTTCAGAAAATTGCCTATGGATAAGTCTCTCTCAGAAAACAGAATGAGAAAAGTAGGTTAACTTTCCAGAACAACCTATTGTATCCCAAAGCAGTGACATTTTGTTGGGCTCTGCCATTCCCAGCATGGAGGATAAAGGCCTTATTATGGAAGCTGTTGTTGGCATTTAAAAAAAACCAAATCCTGAAAGCACAGAGAGGATGTTGTGATGAAACTCCCCAAGTGAACGTGTGAGCACTTGTACCTGGAAGAACTGAAAAATGGTATTTGAAATAGGTCAGGCTATTTATATAACTGTAGGCAAACACACCCTCAAGTTTTCCTTTGGGAAACTCTACAGAAAACTGTATCTTGTTGCTGTGGAATAAGTCTAGACTCAAGAAGTAATTATGAAGTCAAACTCAGGACACTGAAAACAAAGAGGGTGTGGAAGGAAGCTGCAAGCTTCATTTTGCAGAGCGGAAACAGATAAGATAATTTTGACAGGAATGCTCACAGCCCTGAGCCATAGAATCAGACTAGACCTTGTCTGAAATAACTTTGCTGTGATACATACTATGTGGTCATCAAGTCCTCAGCAATGTTTGACTCTTGCCTTAGATACTCCTGTCCAGATGGCAAAGAAGCAGGTGTTCTCCTTAGCTGAACATTTTAACACCAAGCTGGAGTGCTTCTGCTAGCTCCAAAGAGTGTCTTGCTGTCTCCTTCAGCTTCTCCTATATATGTGATCAATAAGAATTGAAGAAAGCCCTACAAAATAATTCCCTCCATCTGTCTATCCTCTGAAGAAAGCCTTAGAAAATAATTCCCTCCATCTGTCTATCCTTGGTACTGCAGGAATATTTCTCCAGTGCTTTGATGGGAATGTGCAGCCTGGATCTTCCTGGAACACATTCCAGACATGCTATTAAGACAGTTAATAGACAGGATGCAGTAAATATCCAGAGCACCAAAAAATCCACAGTTTGATTTCAGCTTATGCTACAAAACCTGTACTTGTTTCTATAGGCTCAGGGATTTAATTCATTCAGAGACTGGCTTGTTTGCAGTCTTTGTGTTTACTACTCAGTCAGTGTCAAAATAAATTTCCTATAAACTCGCCTGTAAATGCAGAAGATTGAATCACTCAATAATATTCTTTCATCCATCAATCTAGCTGTAGGGTCAGAAGACATACTGTTGGTATCTTAGGGATTGTCAAGGTGTTATTTTCCTGAGAAAATAATTCCTGTCACATGTCAAATATGAGGATACAATATGTCTGTACAAATGCAATAGGGTATTGTTATAAGGGAGTCACAAAAAAATCATATGGACTTCAGTAAATAATCGCTTGAAGACTCTAATTCATTTTGCTGCTCATTCAGAACAAATGAAACAAAGATATGGAGAGTCAGCCAGCCTTAAAGATTGTTCAGGGGTCTCTTAAACCTCATAAAAGAAAATTGATTTACAGTAACAAAACATTTTTTAAAAGTTCATTTCCTTCCCTCTTTATCAGCTTGGAGATGTGTTGGCAGCTCAGCTATGATCAACAAGTCTTTTTATACTCCAGACTTTCTCCAGAACACTTTAAGTCAATATCCCATTTCAGGGTATATGCCAAGGGCATAAGGGAATGTGAATGTTTACTTGCAATACCTTGCAGACATCACTGGTGTTCTACAGTTCAAGGCTTGCAACTAAGGTTTCTCCAAAAGCTTGGATACAGGCAGAATTGATTTCCTGGCAGAAGAAGACATGTTAATTAACCTCCCATTATTTTTTCACACTGTTTTGAACATTCACCCTTGAATGTTCAAACCTTCTTGAGATTCTTCTTTAGGCTTGTAAAACCCACTGGCTTGTTCATAGAACAAAAAATTTGATGTTCTCAAGATCTTGTGGAAATATGTATGCTCTGTAAATGTGGAATTTAAAAGTAATTTCTAAGTAGTGCTGAACACACTGTGTGTTAAATGTTTTAGCTGAGATTTATTACACTAAATTTATGACTTCTTAAACGTGATGTAAGAGTTTAGGCCTGCATTATTAGAAAAGCAGAGTGTCAATGCTCACATATTTAAAACATCTGTACCTAAAGTACAGGAAAATAGCATTAGGGTAATATCTTGGCTGCAGACTTCCAAGATGCTTGAAGTTCCCTGCACTCTCTCCCTAATAACAAAATATAAACCTGCTTATTCAATCAAAGATTTGTCAAGATGTGGTTTCACAGTAGTTTCTAACACATCACAGGAAGTAAATGCAGTTTTACTAAATCTCCACTGAAAGCTCTTCATGTAGTTATGTTCCCTGATCCTTGGTTGCCTAGCCTTCTCTTAAGCCAGAGGATTTCTTGGGAATCTTTCTTCCTTCCCTTAGTGGTGGGTGTACTGGCCTCAAATATATTCCCCCGTCCCCCTTTCCCTGCTGTCTATCTCCAATGAACAGAAATTTATGCTAGGGAAACCCAGCTGGAAAGGGGAGCAAAGAACCAGCAGAGCTCATTCTTGACTGTGGGGATGATTCTGGATCCAATGATGCTTCGTTATGGCTTTTCATGCAGTCATGCTGATTTCTACCATCTGCACTATTCGCTTAAGCAGTTAACACATTAGATGTTTATGGAATTGTAGAATTGTTTAGTTTGGAAAAGACCTTTAAGATCATCGAGTCCAACTGTTAACCCAGCACTTCCAAGTCCACCACTAACCCATGACCCTAAGTGCCACGTCTTCATGTCTTTTAAATGCCTCCAGGGGTGATGACTCCACCACTTCCCTGGGCAGCCTGTTCTAGTGCTTGACAATCCTTTCCATGAAGAAATTTTCCATAAAATTCAATCTAAACCTCCCCTGGTGCAACCTGAGGCTGCTTCCTCTTGTCCTATTGCTTGTTACTTGGGAGAAGAGATCAACCCTCACCTTGCTGCAAACTTCTTTCAGGTAGTTGTAGAGAGTCACCCCTGAGCCTCCTTTTCTCCAGGCTAAACACCCCAGGTCCCTCAGCCACTCCTCATCAGACTTGTACTCCAGACCCTTCCCCAACTCTGTCACCATTCTCCAGCCCCTCAATGTCTTTCTTGCAGTGAGTGGCCCAGAACTGGACACAGTACTCAAGGTACGGCCTCACCAGTACCGAGCAGAGTGGGACAGTCACTGCCCTGATCCTGCTCACCACTATTTGTGATATCACTATTTCTGATACAAGCCAGGATGCCATTGGCCTTCTTGGCCACACTGCTGGCTCACGTTGAGCCATTGTCGACCAGCACCCCCAGGTCCTCCTCCACCAGACAGTTTTCCAGCCACTCTTCCCCCAGCCTGTAACTCTGTGTGGGGTTGTTGTGACCCAAAGGCAGGACCCAGCACTTTGCCTCAGCCCATCTATCCAGCCTGTCCAGGTCCCTCTGTAAAGCCTCCCTGCCCTCCAGCAGATCAACACTCGAACCCAGCTTGGTGTCATCTGCAAACTGACTGAGGGTGTACTCAACCAGGTCAGTCAAGTAGGACCTGCCTTTCATAAACGCACGCTGGCTGGGTCTGATTCCCTGGTTCTCCTCTACATGCTACGTGGTAACACTAAAGAAGATCTGCTCCATGACATAACCTGACATCAAGGTCATACTGACAGGAGTGTAGTTCCCCAGATCTTCCTTCCAGCCATTCTTGTAGATGGGTGTCACATTTACTAACTTCCAGTCAATTGTGACCTCCCCAGTTAACCAGGTAAATGATGAAAAATGACTCAGTGAACACTTCTGCCAACTCCCTCAGTGCCCTTGGGTGGATCCCTTCTGGCCCCACAGACTTGTGTGTGCCTAAGGGGTGTAGCAGGTTACTGACCATTTCCCTTTGCTCCCATCCCTCTCTTCCAGCTCAGGGGGCTGAGTCCCCAGAGAATAACTGATCTTACTATTAAAGACTGAAGCAAAGAACACATTGAGTTCCTCAGCCTTTTCCTCATCTTTGCCACTAGGTTTCCCCCTATATCCAATAAAGGATGGAGATTCTCTTAGCCCTCCTTTTGCTGCTATTGTACTCATAGAATCATTTTTATTGTCTTTTACAGCAGTAGACAGATTAAGTTCTAGTTGGACTTCGACCCTTCTAATTTTCTTCCTGCATAAACTCACTATTTGGACTGCTACTTGTAGCCCTCCTGAGTGGCCTGCCCCTACTTCCAAAGGTCATAAACTCTCCCTTTTTCCCATGAGTTCCAGCCAAAAATCTCTGTTCAGCCTGGCCAGGCTTCTTCCCCACCAGCTCATCTT
Organism: Acanthisitta chloris; assembly: GCF_000695815.1. Classification (NCBI taxonomy): domain Eukaryota; kingdom Metazoa; phylum Chordata; class Aves; order Passeriformes; family Acanthisittidae; genus Acanthisitta; species Acanthisitta chloris. Next base: position 9,234 of record NW_008663021.1, read on the forward strand.
TTGGCACATGGGGATGGCTGCTCCTGCACCTTTAAGATTTCCTTCTTGAAGAATGTCCAGCCTTCCTGGACTTTCCCCTTCAGGACTCTCTCCACCAGTCTCCTGAACAGTCCTAAGTCTACCCTTTGAAGTCCAAGGTGACAGTTCTGCCGACTCCCCTCGCTACTTATCCAAGAACCAAAACCTCTATCACTTTGTGACTGCTGTGCCCAAGATGGCCTGTGACCATCACATCATCTCCCAGTCCTTCTCTGTTCACAAACACAGGCCCAGCAGGAACATTCCTTAGTTGGCTCCCTCACCAGCTGGGTCAGGAAGTTCTCTTCCACGCACTCCAGGAACCTCCTAGACTATATCTTCTCTGCTCTGTTGTGCTTCCAGCAGACATCTGGTAAATTGAAGTCCTCCATGAGAATAAGGGCCAGCAATTGTGAGACTTCTCCCAGCTGCTCATAGAATGTTTCACCTGCCTCTTCCTCCTGGTTGGGTGTCTATAACAGACTCTCACCATACCTGCCTTGTTGGCCTCTCTGCTGATTCTTAACCATGAACACTCAACCCTGTCATCACCACCATTAAGCTCTCAACAATTGAAACACTCCCTGACATACAGGGATACCTCTTGCCTAGCCATTCTGAAGAGTTATCTTCTATTTTCTCAAATTAATTATTTAAGTTACTGCTTGATGTGAAAGTGTAGACTATTAATGTATTGGCAGTGTTAATATTTAATGACCTAAGGCATAGGGAGGAAGAGGGAAATCAATATTTGTGCAGTGTTTTCCATCTCTTTAGAGAGCTACAAAATTTTTGCTGTCTTCTGTGTATCCATGGATGGTACTAATGTTAATTGAAGCAAGTAGATTTGCTGGGTACTGAAACCAGGCTGTCAGACTCATAGTTATTTCATTCTAGCTGTTCTTACTGGTAGCAGGAAGCCAGAGGCTGACTGACTTATATAACATAAATGTGTTAAAAATGTCAAAAACATTCCTTCTCTGAAGAGGAGAAGTCTTTCAACGAATTTTCTGGTCTTGATAAAGTCTCAAATTTTGGGGAATTTAAAGTGAGGAATCCGTTTCTAGCATACACATCTTACAGGGAAATCAGTTTATAAAGGTACAGGAGGAAGAGGGTAGAAATCCAATAACATATGGGGAACCCTTTGAGGCTAAAATCAGATGTGTTTATTTTCAGCAGGTCAGAAATCATTGGTCTGTCTTGAGACTGCTCTGCATAGCGAGTTGTTCATTTCTTCATACACCCCAATAATGTAGCTGTTGTACAAGAATTCTCTCTTCCTGCTCATAAGAATTCACAATGTGGAGCAAGCTGGATATGGATGGACTTTTTGTTTCCTTTAGTGCTGAAGAACTTTGGAGTTAAGTTGGGATGAAGTTCTGTGAATATTCTGCATTCTAGTAAATGGAATTACGAATGGATGCTTTTTTGATGGATCTTTGAAGTGGCAAAGAGCTAGTACCTTGTATAACAGCAGTAGATTCATGTCAGTATCAACTGCACTCAGAAAGTCACTAATACATCTTTTTAAATGCATGGTTTAATATTCCTAATGATTAAAACCAAAGGATGAATATTGCTAACAAAAAATTGGCTCAGGTCAGTATTAGAGTTCTGCTTCATGGGTACAATGGAATATTTTCTCTGATCAGAGCTGGTCAATTATCCTGGGTACAGCTGTGGTAGAGTTGAGTTGCTGCAGTGGAGATGTGGATATGGATTATTCTTTTTCTCCTTTGTGGAAAAGTTAAGCTGCCAAATAGGTCGATTTTGGGATCATTAAATCCTGGGAATACTGGTAATGCTCAGCAAATTGTTCTGTCTTTTCCTTTCAAAGCAGGAGGAAAAAGTCAGATATCAAAATAAAATATTTTAGCAGTCATAAAAAACCAGTTTATGTTTCCAAAAGGTTTTCACTTCTCTGTGTAGCTTGTCAAGGATCTGTGTCAAGGATCCAGACTCGACCTTACCTTTATGGCGCTGTGGAATGGCTTCCCATGTATTCCTTTGTGGATCACTGGTAACCATTAGAACGGTGAACTGGGACTTGCATAGGTGTCTTTAGACCTGTGACATGGGTGTAACATCTTGGCTGATGCTTCAGAGAATTCTGAATAGCAGCATATGGGAAATGACTTCTTTTCATTACTCTGAGTCTGTGATTAAAATCCAAAGAAACTTTTCACAGTCTCTTAAAATATATCTAGTTGCTTAACTTTTGAGTAACTGACTTTGCTTGTGAGCATTATGGAATGATTACCTCCTGGGATTGCCAGTGTGTGTGATGATGCTGAACTGAATAATTTGGCCTCACACCTAAGCAATATTTCTACTTAAAATATTGCTTTTATAGAGGACACATCTTCCATATCAGATTTCCTCTAACCCTCGGAAAACACACAATCTCCTTCACTCCTTGTGACCTACATGTGAAGTTTTTCAGTGACTGTCCTGCTGAGCTGATTTAAGATGGGGAAGTGACAATATGTGTATTGCTAATCCTTTTACATCCAGAAAGAGCTGAAGGAAGGAACTTGAGTGCAGTGCATATTGATGCAATTGGTGCTAGGCTGGAGGGAGCTTCCAAGGATCTTTTGTTCATGAAGCCCAGTTTTCCTGAGAGTAATCTTCATGGGTACAGAGGGCCATTTGTCCTGTTGGCTCTGGGACAATGAGAAAAGATGACTAGTACATCATAAATTCTCAGTAAAAATATTTCTCTAGACAGCACCTGTGAGAATAAGGAATAGAAATATGTGTTAGGTACTGAAGTCTTTGGCCCACTGGCACCTAGGAGGTCATCTGAATGTTGCACAGGCAGCAAACACTGAGGTGGCAAAAGTACCTGAGCTCTTTTTAACCTGTAAATAAGTATTCCTTTCACCCAGAGAGCAGCTCTTTAATGGGGAAGCAGAGCCATAAGGATCAAATACTCTTCCTTTTGTTGAGCTTGGATGTTTCTGCTTATCTCTGCCAAACCCACTGCTTGATTTCTTTGCTTCTAGGTTCTGCTCTGCCCTCCCAGTGCACTCAAGCAGAGTGCCTTGAGAGGTTAGGCTGAAGGAGGTTCCTTTGAGTCCCTGCCTGGCTAACTCAAGGTACTATGCAGCATTAAAGCAACCCCTGTCCGAGTGATGCTCTGATTCTGGGAGTGAAATTAATGGCTTATCACCAATGTGGAACTGGCTACAGAACTGCATGTTCAGGTGAAGATGTTCTGCTTAGACACAGCAATTGTGCCAGTTTCTCACCCAGAGAGAAGGGGAGGGGAAGATGTCTAACATACGCAAATGCTCTACCAGTAGCATATGTTTTATATATTGGATTTAGGATGATGAATGCATTCTTTTGTGTGTGTTGGCAGGATTTGCTTTTAGACACATGGTGCCTCAAATATTACATGACTGGATGTAAAAATACTGTATGCTGACAACTAGGATCACAAACGTGGTACATATCATGATGCTTTCTCAATTACATTACTTGCATATATTTAGTCAGTACATATAAACATAAGACTCTTGTTCTTGTATTTTCTTGTATTTTCATGCCATTTCACAGAAGGTTTTTTTGTCCTCTAGGAACTATAACCTGATGCAAAATATAACTGCTCTGTGGTTTTGTCAGCCCTGTTAGTGAGGTTACTCATTACTGAATTATTAATTCAGCATTCTTACTCCTGCCCAGATTTGAAAGAACTAAAAAAGATGTTGCTGATCATTTGAATAGTAACATTACTCCCTGATAATTTTATCATCCCTTTAAGAGCATGTGAAGCCATTATGCCAGGCAGCTGCTGCAATTTTGAGTGTGGTTTAAAGAGCAGCAGAACACTGATCATTCAGTTTTATTCCGATACGAAGAACTACTACTATCATGAGACTACTATCATGAGACTATTGGTAGGAGTAATGTGTTGTGCTTGTGTTGTGCTTTCTCTGCTGTGGTGTCCAAAGCAGGGCAGCAAGTCCAGCAGCAGCAGCAGCCCTCGCTGCCCTCCCTCTGCCTGCTCTTACAGGTAAGAGACTGCAGCTCCCCATGGGGTGCTTACAGTTCCCAGTGCCATCTAGTGGTGTTCTTCCCGAAAATAACTGGAGAACGAGATGAAAAGAATGTAATCTCCCTGTATAATTTCCCACTAGCCTGGTGAATTCTTCCTATGTGAAATAGTTAATAAACTGCAATAGGTATAGGGCTAAGCTCAGGGATAGCCTCAAAAAACCCTCCCTTTTTTATAGCCATGCATGCTCTTCTCCCCTTGCATGACAAGGATGCCTTTCCATCCTTGTTTTGTTCTTTGTTAGGGATTAGAAAGTAGGCTAGCAGGAAAAAAATGTCTGGGTGTTGCCTGTTTTCCTTTACTGGAAAATTTCAATGCATTCATTTTACCTGATGTAGGAAACAGCAAGAAAAGCTCTATTCTTTTCCTTCTGCTCTTACCCCTCCCTCACACCCATCCTGCCAAGGCCTCTTGTAAAAAGCTCCCTTTTATATCTCACAGGCATATGTTTCAATTTTCACTTGCTGGGTGTGATATTTGGTAACATACGGATGAGTCATATTAATAACTTACTGAATCAAAACATAAACTGCCCTCAATCATTGTGAGATGTGCTGTAGCCTTTATTTTTGTGGTAGCACCTGTCCAGTCTTAATCTCACTGTGCTGTTCACTGCACCTGGGCTTTTCCCAAATGCTTTAGACCTAGAAACCTCATCAGTTCTAGCTTAAGCAGGAATCTCTCTCTACTCTGATTTCCTGAAGTGAATTTTCATTTTAGGCCAAGAAAGGGCTATGAAAATCCTTCAACACAAACCATCTGATGAGTCTCTTTTTAAAGCAACAAGCAATGAAAACTGTGGGATTCATTTAAGTAATATTTTTACTTTTAAAATAAAATATTGGCAAAATATAATCAAAATGTTAAGAAAACAAACCCTGAAACTGTGTGTCAACATAGCCACATCCGATAGAAGCAATATGGGAGTATTTCTCTGCTGTAAATGGGTATCATTATTCATGCAATAGAACACCACAAAATCTGCCTTAAGATGAGACTGGAGTCATCTCATTCCATATGACAAAGTCAGAAGTCCTGTGCTACAGTAAAGTCTATAATTTTGCCTACATAAAATCTTCCTGCTAGAATATAGTGATCACAGATCTTACTGACAATGTGATTTCAACCTCTTCTGTGTCTCCCCTCGTTGTTTCATGGCCAATATGGCACAGAACTTCTGCAGCAGGAAAGGAATAGATTCAATGATGAATTCCTGCAGGTGCAATAGGAGCAAAGGAGTTGATTTTCCCCAAAACCATTTGACTTTTGTTGGATTGTGAATTCCCTCACTGTCTGGGAAAACATCCTTAGTCCATGTCCCCACTGTGGTTACTTTCTTCCTGTGTGACCAGACCATTCTCATGAGAAGCTGTACAGGAAACCTTGCAGCACTTGTCCTTGCCAATGCTGAGAGAAAGGCAGGAGCCATATGGTTGGTGCATTAATGCTTACAGGTGTGTTGCATGTGATTTTCCCAACAAGTAAATTTTAAATCATTATTCTAGGACAGACAAAGGTCTGTAAGAGGATATATGAGCTGTTTGAGAACCTAGAAAGAGCAACCAGCTCTTTTGGTGACAGAGAGACTCCTAACCTTGACAGTCAGTTTGGAGTCTGATTCAGAGTTGGCAATGCTGAAAGGCCCAGAGAGATCAAACATGGTATTGTTTAGATGAAGGAAGCTGCTTTCCTGAGAGGAACAGGATGACACTTCTGTTGGACATCAAAGAGGCAGTCTGGATTATTGCTGCCCTCACTTTTTTTCAGGGTGAAGTTGCCATGTGGATGATGACTGGTCCACAATGTACACTGTGGTACACATCATCCTGCTGGCAGGAGGCAGAGCCAGCATGGTTCTCTACAGGTAACTTTACTCAATGGTTGTTTACTAGCTGTGCCTAATCAAACACATAACAGACCATTCTAACCAGGGTTAATATTTCCTTTGCTCCTGTTTCCCCTTTTCAGTGTTTCACTTGAGGTGATTTTTCTTTTGGCTGTTCTAAAGCTTTGTTAACCTGTAGGAGGTGGTGATTGTAGTATGTTGTTGAAACATTCCTGGGAATATATTTTTAAGCAAAGAAAATCTTACTGTATTTGTTTCTACTGTATTGAAGATTCTTTGTATTTTGTACTACCAGAGTCAGTTGTTGTTTTTATAATGATACTGCTGCAGTTCAGGATATAGAATCAGTTGAAGTTTAATCTAGATTTCCATTTTTAGGGTTTTCTTTAAAGCTTGCATTGACACAAAGAGAAGAGGAATGATTTCTCCTTGAGTAGCTTAGAATGGGGTAGTCCTACCTTAGTCTGTGAACTGCAGGCCTCCCTGATGAATAACATCCTGCCTCTTGTGTGGAAGTGCACTCAGCCCTGACTTTGGATTAATTTCTGTTCTCTTTCCATATAGCAGACATCTAAACCTGATGCTGATTTAACAATACTAGACAGATGAGTCCCACCTTTATTTTGCAAAACAATCACTACAGATATTTATATCTCTTTTAAACTCCTGCAGTGTTCTAGAAATACCAATAGAACAAGAGTAGCAAGATGCTGTCAAAGAAAATCACTAAGGAAAGTGCTTTTGGGTGACTGTCCAGGGCACTAGAGCAAGTGCTGTGGGTTAACTCCATCAGGCAGCTCAGTCCCACACAGCTGCTCCCTCACTCTTCCTCAGTGGGAATGGGGAATCAAAAGGATAAAAGTGGAAAAAACTTGTAGGTCGACATAAAAGCAGTTTAATAAGTAAAGGAAAAGCTACATGCATAAGCAAAGCAAAATAAGGATTTTCAGCTTCCTACCAGCAGTGAGATGTTTCCAGGAAAGCAGGGCTCATCACCAAAGAGGTTACATGGGAAGACAAATGCCACAAGACCAAATGATCCTGCTGCTTCTTTTCTCAGCTTTTATTGCTGAACACAACATCACTTGGGATGGGATATCCATTGGTCAGCTGGAGTCAGCTGTCCTACCTGTGTCCTCTCCCAGTGTCTTGTGCACCCCTAGCCAACTTGCTGGCAAGGCAGTGCAAGGAACAGAAACAGAAAAAAACCTTGATGCTGCTTAAGCACTACTCAGCCATAGCTAAAACTTCAGCATGTTATCAACACTGCCTTGGTCACAGATCCAAAACATAGCACCATATGCACTGCTATGAAGAAAATTAATTCTATCCCAGCCAAAAACAATACAGCAAGGTGTATGATTGCCATCAGGGAACTGAAGAATGGATATCCATGAATTCTATGTATCATCAATAAGAGAATCAATTTAGGTGTCATTCTTAATGACAAAAGATGAAACAGGTCTGGAAACTAAAGGGTCATTCAGAGGAACCACAGAACCAGTTTCTGAAAGAATTGCTGCTGTAATCCTGCTGTGAACCAAAGTTCTAGCTGGAAAGTAGTTAGCCCAGGATTAAAACCCAGTACATATAGATCTTTCTTGAATACCATTGCCAAGCAGTATTGCCCCACCTACTAATCCAGCCTGCAAAAATTCTTATCTACCACAAAGGAATGATCAAACTCAGTCTAGGAGATGATGTGCTGTCACAGTGAGAGTCAAGTCTTTAATGATGGGACCATTCCAGAGTGACTACAGCAGGTACTGATAGGATCTGAACCCCTAAGTGACAAGTAGGTTTCAAGTAATGATTTCAGTCAACACATTTCAGCCAAATTCACTCCAGAAATTTCCCTTCAGAAGGCTCAATTGTCAAGGCAATATGCAGCATCTGAAAGCAAAGCTTTAAAATGCCTTTTAAAATTACTTTTATCTAGCATATTCTGATTTATGAAGCTTTTGGACTTTCCCTGGGCTCGCTTGATGTAGTTTTATTCTTCAGTAAAGATTGTGATTATCAGTGCCTGTTGCTGAAATTTCTCATTAGATATTGTCAGCTTCAAATATGAGAAACAACCTTTGCTCTTACTTATTTTTGTGGGAAAAATGATAGCACACAATTATTGCTAGTCATCAGTGTTGCTGTTCTGACTGTTTGGTCATGCAGCATACCTTAAAGAGATGCTTTGGGAAAAGAATTCAAGGCTACATATCTGAGTGTGACCTATGGCATGGCAGAAAATAAACAAGAATTGAAAACAAATTTCTGATTTGTGTTACCCCTGAAGCTGTACAGATAATTAAGGCTTTATCAGGGATTGTGTGTGAAGGTTGGTTTATATACAAAGAAAAATTTTTAAACTTGTATTTTTTTTTAATAGCATAATAGATTATTTGTCTAGGAGTTGAGAGGAAGAATCTGCCAACTGGTGCTGTGAATGCAGGTATGAAGTGATGCAATCCAGCCAAATTACTTCTGTGTTTAAATCACTTTACTTACAATTTCTAAGAGTTTATTTTCTGAAATTTGGGCTGCTTGTTTGAAATAAAAGAAGGAAAAGACAGTAAAAATTAGAACAGCTTATCCTGTTCTTGTTTAATGTGCTAAGGATCTTAATAGATTAGTGCTAAACATACTGATTTTGCATTTAGAAGATGACTTGCTACAGTTTCAAAATAAATGTTTCCCATTAAAGTTGATCTCTTGTCAATTTGTTTAATCTGTACCATATGAAACAGCAGTAACAATCAACAGGGTGTGGATTAGGACATGGTAAGCATATTTCCCAAGAGCCTTGGAAAATACTGCCCAAGTCTGAAACTCAATACACATCTTAGAGCCTCTAACTGTGCTTCAGCAATGAAGCCTTCAGTATTATTCAGGAGATCTGGTATTTAAGTTTGTGTGTTTGGTTTTTGGAATGTCAATGTTTTGTGCATAATTACTAATCTAACTCCTTTCAATTCTAAATTCTGCTTATTTGTTTCATTCACTTCAGAGTATTTGCTTGAGAAGCACATTTTAGTAGCTGAGTGTTAGTATTGTGCTGGGTAGGTAGTTAAGGTTATGACAACTTTCATGAAACAACTTCCCTTCAAAGCTTGTAGTAACACTGGTATTGTCCTTTGGCCAGTCTGGCTTTTTTTGCAGATAGAACACGAGATGCTAGAGAGACCAATCAGATGGATTTATGTAAGGAATATTTCTACCTGGAGAGCATGGGGCTTCTCCTAACCCTCAGAGGAAAGATGTTCCTTCAGTGCCCTCCATGTCCCCACTGTTTTCACCTGAGCCTCCTGCTGTAACATTGCCACAGACGTTTTTATGGTCCATTCCCTCCTCCTCCAAGGAGGGATGGATGGGAATTGATAGTAAGCCCTTTCCTTGTAAAATGGATTTAATCAGACAGCATAAATTTACTCACGGAAACCATTTGAGTTTCAGGAAACTTGGACCAAAATGCCAGGTTTCTGGACAAAATGCTGCATACCAGTTGTCTTGCTTGTGCCACTGGAAACCTTCTGGTGATCTGATATCATTGCTCCAAGGAACTTTGCAACCAGGGTTTGTGATATTCCTGTCTTCATACTGAATACTCTGAGAGCCTCAGCAATGTGAGGACTCTGAGGACTTCTAGGCCATTCTTACTGCAGCATGGGAAAGGAACTAAAAAGTTCCTTATGTCCTGAGCTGTTCCTAGTATAGTGTACCATAGGGAACCCCTGGAGATAGACAGACACATCCTCTTGTTCCCCAATGTTAAAAAAAAACCCCTCAGAATGAATGTTTTTCTCCATGAAAAAGTTACTTTTAAAATTGTTTTGTATCCACAGGAATCTTTGAAATGTTAAACTTTCATACTTAACTGGAATTTAGATTTGGGAGAGTTTTAAGCTCTAGGTGATATGGTTCTTGAGAAATAACACATTCTCAGCATCAAGGCATGATAATCTCTGCTTTTCAATTCTGTTGTCTGTCCAGAACCTCCCACTCCTTGATGCTTATTTGTAAGGACCCACACTAATTACCAGCCATCTTTCAGCTTCCATGAAACAAGATGACTTTTTACAGCTGGGAAACTGAAGCCCAAAAGGAATGTCATTTGTGATGTCACGGCTTCGGAAAGCTCACTGGAAAGCTTGGCAGTGTCTTGAGCTGATCTGACTCACAATGCCTTCCACTTACTCTCCCACCCACACTTCAAAACAGAAAGACTCCTCCTTCTCTCTGAGAAATAATGCTGTTAACATTTGTAAACAAAATTCTGTATTGTCTACTCTTTTCCTAGTCTCTGGAGCCTTTTAGTTGCTCCATAAACCCATCACTTCAGTCCTGAGCACATGGAAAACCTCTCACTCTTCTAAGGGGGAAGACATGGAAGGAAGTTGCAACCATAATCTCCCTGTTAGAATGAAGGAACTCTACCTTCTTTCCAATTCCTTTGGGTGAAACTGGCAGCACTTTTTACATTTTAGTTCCTTTCCTTTTCAAGGGGTGTGTCTCTGTATACAGCCAGGCCCTCAGTCCTCAGTGTCTAATGAGCCCGTTTGAAGCTGATGCTTTGTGCCCTCCTGCATCCAGCTCTGTGGCACTGATGTGCAGTCAGGTTAAGAAAGGTGAGAGTACAGTTCTGTGACACAAGCAGAGCACTTAAATACAGGATACTTACGTGTGAAGGGACTATAAAAACCATGAGTGGCTTTATTAAAAGAGAAAAAAGAAGTTTGTAAAGTTGTTCCAAAATCTCTTCTAAGATTCATCAAATGACCAAAAGGCAGAGGATTAAAATAAATGTGAAAGTAGCTGAAATTCAGAGCTACTTGTAAGCTACAGGGAGAAAGGTACTTCTATACATTAAAAGAATAAAATACTCTTTTTTTTTTTTTGCTGGAAAATGTGCTGTGGTTTGGTGTTGAGATAGTACCTAATCAGGACCAGCTGTTGGGTGATGCAATGGCTTGAGTAAAGTCTAACACACGAGCTGGGATTCTGTGGAGATTCTGTGGCAATACAACACTTCTGAGTCACTTCTCCTCTTTGGCCTATCCCAAATGGGGGTGGGATAAGAATTTTCTTTATGATTTAAGTTAGAGAAATGACTAAAATGCCTTTCCTTCATCATCCACTTCTGGCTACTCCAGGAGGTGAGGAGCAGGGATTCTCTCCATCCTTCCCCACATGGAGCTTAGTGAAGCTGTTGGAAGAATTGGCTTCCCTTTTCTGTGTGTTGATGTCCATCCTGAAAGTGGCAGAACTCGTGGGACTCATTGCTCTGGGTTTTGTTGCTTGGGTGTTAAACATGCTGTGAGTTGTGATAGAAGCAATGCAACTGCTCTTGCTAATACACAGCTGTTGGTATCTGCTAGTGGAACTCATCTCACAGGTTTCTCCTCAATGTATGCACTAATAGGATGTCCTTCCTTTAGCTTGCTGTTTCTTTTCATGAAACTTGTAGGAATTTTTCTGTTCAGTTGCTGTGGCTGTGCCAGGTTTAATTAACTTTGGCTAATGGATGTCCAAGTTATTAGGGGGAGAAAATGGTGGCAGCGAGGAACATAAACATTTGCATAGTATGATCATACAAGTCTTGTTTTCTTCTGTGTTCTTTTTCCTTTTTGCAAAGCCAAAATATTTCTGAATTTGGCATGAATTTCTGGAGAATTGGCCTGAAACTTAAATTTCTTTGTAAAATCAGCTCTTAAAAAGCTTTTCTAGAAGTTCCATCCAGTAGCCTTGGTTACTCCTCAGCATAGGCTAGTAAACAGTTTGGTGAAGAGTGGGTCTTTTTTATTCCACCACTCATGCATACAGCTCATGTTATATTGTAATTCAAAGAGCCTTTCATATCTCAGGATGAAGGCAAATGTACCAAATAGCAGGTATCCTAGGAGAAGACTGACCTTTCATATCTCAGGATGGAAGCAAATGTACCAAAATAGCAGGTATCCTAGGAGAAGACTGAATGTCAACTTCTGTGCCTCCTGCAATTTATTTTTTAAATTATTACTGTTTTGTTTAATCTGAAGAGCCAAAGAGTTGGGCAGGATGGCAAGAAACAGGAATTTGCTGAGTGAAAAAAATCTACATTAAGATCACAAATGTACAGTGAAAAAAAATCCTCTTTTGTTCTTACTTATACTATGCGAATTCGATGATATTAGATAGAATAAGTGTGGATCCAATAAAAGGAAATACTACTTTTATTCAGCTGTTAAATTCATTGTCAAGGAAAGTAACGAAGATTAATATTGTACCTGCATAGTTTAAAATTGCTGAATAATTTTCTGGCTGCTAATATTTCTAACTCCTTAAGCTATGTCAAATCTCATGCTTCAAAATGTGCACCGATAGCAAACCACCTTTCACTGCTCTTTCCTTCCTTTACATCAGTGGGTAGAGTTTGGCTTCGAGGTGCTTTCTGCAGGAAAGTTGTGTTTCTTGTTGCAGAAGTCTTGAAAAATTGCATTCTAACTCTAAGATTGTGTGGTTTGTATTACTAATTCGGATCTTGTTTTTTGAAGGAGGCAGTTACAATGGGGCCAACAGTATATAACTGTACTCTGTACAATTAGGATGTGATTCATTGTGACTCACATTTGCCTCTTCCTCTCCTTCCCCAATAAAGCAATCCACAACTGAGGCAAAAATAAAATTAGATGAATCTCAGAAGATGCAGAGATCTTATAAGGTGTCTCAGGATGGGGTAAAGGGAAGGACCTGTCAGGGTGTAACCTGTTGAACTGTCCAAGTCCCAGGCCAGATGGGATTCTTCATATCCTGGGCTGCATCAAAAGGAGTGTGGACAGCAAGTCAAAAGAGGTGATTCTTCCCCTCTGCTCTGCTGTCGTGAGACTCACCTGGAATACTGCACACAGTTCTGGTGTCCTCAACATCAGAAGGACATGGAACTGTTGGAGCAAGTCCAGAGGAGGCCACAAAATTGCTAAGAGTTCTGGAGCATCTCCCCTGTGAGGACAGGCTGAGGGAGTTGGGGCTGTTCAGCCTGGAGAAGAGAAGACTGTGTGGAGACCTCAGAGCAACTTTTCAATCTCTGAAGGGCCTACAAGGAGCTGGAGAGGGACTCTGTGTTAGGAACTGCAGTGATAGGACAAAGGGTAATGGGTTCAAACTGAAGGAGGGAAAGCCTAGGTCGGATGTGAGAAAAAAGTTTTTCCCTGTGAGGGTGGTGAGACACTGTCCCAGGTTGCCCAGGGATGTGGTGGCTGCCCCAACCCTGGCAGTGTTCAAGGCCAGGCTGGATGAGCCTTGGAACAACCTGATCTAGTGAGGAGGTGTCCCTGCCCAGGGCAGGGGTTGGGACTAGATGATCTGTAAGGTCCATTCCAAACTTTAAATTCTATGATTCTATGATTCTATGTTTCATGGCAAATGAGGATGTGGAAGATGTGTTAAGGAAGGGTAATACCTTTGACAGTAGAGTAGCTCAACAGCTATTCTAGAGCCATTGTAGCCATATGTTATTGTGACTCTCATAGAACAGTTCCTATGCCTATATGTGTCTCTCACCTTTCTTTTCTCTTCAGAGTACTTGACAGAGGAGTAATTTGGCTCTTGCTTTGTGTGACCTACTGATTACACCCTTCAAAATTGTCTCCATTTTTAAAAGATTTACCATCGGTGTGTAATATTATTACTTCAGATATGACCAGAAATGGCTTCAGCCTATTGCAGTCACCTGAGATGTAAAATTACCTGTGATTTTCAATAAGTAATGTCAACTTTTGGAGGTTTGTAGGCTCTTATTTTTCATTAAATTCCTATAATTTTTATGGGTTTTATGCTTGTTTCTCTAAGACTTTTCAAGTTGCAGTCACAGGCTTTGGTTAGACAACTAGAATCACAGAAATTGGGTTGTTGCAGTCAGTTACTCTCTGGTTTAAAAGTGCAGACAACTGGGGACAAAACAAAGTAAAACTTTGTCAGGGTTTGCTTTCAACACAAATACAAAGTAATCGCAGCAACTGATTTTGGAGTAATTCATAGTATGAAGAAATGTTAGTCCTCTGCTTGTTCATTTTAAGAGGTTGGATTGGTTTGTGGCCACAGTGCTACCTGAGAAAAGGGTAACTTTGAAATGGACTGGACTCCTGATTAGCTGAGCTGCATTAGTCTACCTAAGGTGGATGAAGTGTCATGCTGAAGTTTCTAATATTCTGTAAGGTATGCCAGGAAATTCTTAGATGGGGGACAGAATCTTAATTTGTTACCATTTCATAGGAAATTCAGTGAGCATTGCTTTTTCCAGGAATAATTTAGGTTTAGTGTCCAGCAGGATTTTTATTGTGTTTGTACCATGGCAATATGAAATAAAGTAAAAGCAAACCCACAGAAGTGTATACCAATACATAGGACTTTTCTTTGCAATTTATCATTTCTCTAATCTGATGATCTGGGCTGTTCAGTGGTCGGAACACCCATAAAACCTGACAGTCTAGTAGTCTAATCCTATCTGATCCCATCTCTTTCCCATCATGCTGGGCAAGGAGCAGTTTCATGCCAAGCAATGAGCTGACATGCTGCAGCAGCACTCCTGGGAGAGGCTGCCACTTTGCTTCCCAAGTATGGGTGTAGTCAGTAAAATTCTTTGTTGCTCCCTAAAAGAGATCACAGTGTTTTAAATAATAAAATGACAATGCAAAAACTAGAGGGAAGAGCTGTCACAGCCTAATTGAAAGTTCGTTATGCTGCTTATACCATTATCGTAAAACTCTTTATCATGTGTCTGTAAATGTGCAAATTAAAAACCCAGAGGTAATTTTGTATTTTATCTGCATGTAAAAAGATTGTGAAATTATCATCTCTTTCATAGTTAAATAACTTTAACCTGTGTGGTGACCTTTGAATATGCAAATCACATAGCTTTGTTGGATGGAATACATTTTGCTAATTGTAACATGATAAGTGGGGAAAATCTGAAGAAACCAGGAATTCATTTTGAAGTAATCATAGTGGAAGGTTTATGTGATAAGGAAAAAGGAAACATTTTATATTTATGTGCAGGCTCAGAAGAATGATTGTCTACTGGTGTTCAAATCTGTGACTCTGCAGCTGTAATCAAAACCAGCAGGAGAATTTCTAACTTACATCACCAGCAGCAAACTTGGTGAATACATAATGCATGCCCAGAGATTTAAAGAATTTCAATATGCTCTTAGGTAACGGGGCTTTTTTTTTTTTGTTTTTGTTCTCAGTTTGTAAGACATCTGTGAAAAAACTTAATGCTGTGACCATGAAACTGAGTAATAATTAAACATTTTTTCTGCAGGTCAGGATGATCATTTTCACATAAAGAGGAGAGAGAATGTAATGAACACAAGGAGAGAATTAGTTGCTCGTAGGCATAGTACAAGTTGGTTTTGAACAAATCTGTCTTGTCTCTTGTCAAGACAGACATGCTGACATGCAACTGTGCTGGCTCCAGGCCTGCTCACTTACCTGTGTGTGTGTGCACATGGACATTTTAAGTCACCATGTTTGGATTTGGTGATCTCTGGAATGAAGTGGGTTTACATTTCACATTATACCTGGGACCTTTTCACCTCTCCAGAGATCTACAGTGGAAGTCATAAGCTGCTATATTGTTCTAGTGTTATGGTTTAACCCCAGTCAGCAGCCAAGCCCCACGCAGCCACTCGCTCACTCCCCCACCAGAAGGATGGGGAGAGAAATGGAAGAGGAAAAGCTAGAAAAACTCATGGGTTGAGAGAAAGACAGTTTAACAGGGAAAGCAAAAGCTGCACACACAAGCAAAACAAAACAAGCAATTAATTCACTGCTTCCCACAGGCAGGAGGTGTTGAGCCATCTCCAGGAGAGCAGGGACCATCAGGAGTAACAGTTCCTTGGGAAGACAAACACCATCACTCCAGATGTCCCTCCTTCCTCCTTCTTCCTCCCTCCTTATATACTGAGCATGATGTCCTATG